>NW_026000076.1:7158346-7181968 GCF_001458135.2 Marmota marmota marmota | reverse complement strand
TAGAGAGAGAAGATGGGAGGGGAGGGGAGGGGAGGGGGATAGTAGAGCATAGAAAAGATAGCAGAATACAACAGTCACTAATATGGCAATATGTAAAAACGTGGATGTGTAATCGATGTGATTCTACAATCTGTATACAGGGTAAAAATGGGAGTTCACAAC
Organism: Marmota marmota marmota; assembly: GCF_001458135.2. Taxonomy (NCBI): domain Eukaryota; kingdom Metazoa; phylum Chordata; class Mammalia; order Rodentia; family Sciuridae; genus Marmota; species Marmota marmota. The sequence continues at coordinate 7,181,806 of NW_026000076.1, read as the reverse complement.
CCACTTGAATCAAATTTATGAAATATGAATATCAAGAGCTTTGTAATATTTTGAACAACCAATAAAAAAAGTTAAAATTAACAAAAAATAGTTTAATTTGTAAATGTTTAGTTTTTATTGTATGAGAACTGTAAGCATAAAGAATATATACCTATTTTTATGTTCGTTCAAATATAAGAAATATTAAAATAAAAATATATTGTTTTAAAAAAAGAAATTATCTACTTTATAGCCATAGATAATTATTACATTTGAAAGAAAGAAAAGTTACTATATAGCTTATACTCAATTTACTTTCACATGAATACTATATATTGACACATAGGTGATATAAAAAAGTCTTATCACTGCCCAAACACATTCTACCAAGTTCCAAGTTCTTAGCAGACTTGGGAAATGCTGCTATAACAACTGTGCATATGTAACAAAGGTAGACTGCAATGAGGAAAAGATATTTAGAGATTATGTGTGTAGAGAAATGAGGCTGGATACACACACACACACACACACACACACACCACACGCACACATTCACACATATATATTTTATATGTGTATATTATTTTATATATATATATATATATTTACTTTACAGTTAAGGAAACTTGGGCTAGAAAAACTTACCTAGTAGTGGTTCCTGTTTACTGAAAACATCTCCCAAAATTGGCTAAATTTTTGTATTGTTAGATTGATTTGATTTTATAGATACCTTAACTGTCTCAACTTGGTTGTGGTGGGGAGCGAGGGCTTGATGTGTGGCACAAAGCTTACTTCTCTTGTTATCACTGAGCCCAGCTTAGAATGCCTAAACCATGAGACACTAATGTATTTAGACCCAGATTGGGCAGGTGTGAATTTTCCTTGTCCACATCTCCTGTTTCCTGGTTTCCACTTGGCCTTGCAAGGGCAGAAGTAGCTTTCAAGCAGAAAAACTTTCTAAGCTGTTTTTACTACAACACAGATTTAGGAAGAAGAGAGGTTTTGATTCTCTTTTGTTGCTTCCAGTATAAAACTCCCTACTATTTTGAGTATTCTACTTTGTCTTAATATATCTCATCATTGTGGGAAAGGGAAAGGAGATCAAGAGAAAAAAATACCAGAGGCTAGAGGGTATAGTTTAGTGGTAAAGCACATTCTTCGCATTCTTGAGGTCCTAGGAATTTGGGGTCAATTCCCATCAACCAAGAGAGAAATATCTAATGCAGCAATAGAGGGCCTCCTAGGAAGAGGAATGAACAAATCTCCAAAGTAGGAAATATTTATATTTATAGTCATCTGTCTCTGGAAATAGATTTTAAGATACTCAGAGAAAAGTATGAAAATATGATAGTTCTCAGTCATGATTGAATAGGAGCATAACAAAATTAAGATTTTAGAGATTGGCAATGTGTTCAATGGTAGAGCATTTGCCTACCATGTGTGAGAACCTGGGTTTGATCCCCGGCACTACAAAACTACAACAGCAAAGATTTTATTAGGCTAAGATTGGTGCTTAAGAAACAGAAAATTCTATATATACAGCTATAGAGCTATAAAGGGTTGTGACATTAACTGTTACTTAGAAAATTCAGTTAACCTCTCAAGGCTTTAATTTCCTTTTATTTATAATAATAATAAAAGTGACTTCATAGAGTCTTAAGGATTCACATATAAAGTTCAAGGTATAAGTGGTTTTCTTCAAGTAAGTACTCAATATATGTTAGCTATGCTATTATTCTTATCCCAAGGACAATTGTACCCCTTAGGGCACAATTCTTGAGGTTATGGATTGAATGTTAGTGTACCCCAAAATCCATTTGTTAAAATCCAATTCCTAATGTAATGATATTTGGCATTGTGGCCTTTGAGAGGAAACTAGGTCTTGAGGGTCCTCTTGAATGGGCTTAGTGCCCTATCAAAAGAGCAGAGAGTTAATTTACCCTCTTCTATGTGAAGACCCAGCAAGAGGGCCCTTCATAACGCAGGAACTCCAACCTGCTGGTACCCTGATCTCATTCCAGAACAATGAGAAATAAATACTTGTTGTTGAAGCCAATAAATGAATAAACAATAGGTAGAGTCAGTTTGGGAGGGGAGATGTTACAGAATATCTAACTGGAAATTTAAAAAACAGAAATGGGTTTCTGGAACTAACAGGGTTTAACAAGAAATATGATTTAGGAATTTTCAATATGCAGAACTACTCAAAACCACAAAAATGAATGGAAATACCCAGGAAAATGTGCAGATTAGAAAGAAAAAAGGCCAAGGACAAAATCTAGGAAATAAAACCTCAATAAAAGTAGAAGAAATTAGTAAATTTAAAAAAAAAAAAAAAAGGTAATCCAGGACAACTTCTCAAGAGGCTGAGGCAGGAGGATCACTTGAGCCCAGAAGTTTGAGGCCATCCTGAGCAATATAACAAGACTGTGTCTCAAAAAATAGAAAAAGAAGAAGAAAGATTTGTAGAAGGAAGTCATCATCAAGAATATTGTATATTACAGAATATTCAAGCAGGATTAAGGAATGAAGACAGGATTAAAATCGGCAATGTGAGAAGTTTTGCTTTGGCAAAAGCTTTTTGAGTAGCCAATGTAATTGGACCAGAAACCAGACTGCTGTAAGTTGAAAAGTAATAGAATCTGGGTGTAGTGAATATTAATCAGTCGTTGAAGAAGCTTGTTGGTGACAAGGATGGGAAGATAGCTGGTGCTTTTAACAGGGAGACTTTTTTTTTTTTTTTTTTTTTTTTGAGCAGTAGAAGGTTTTTTGGGGGAGGCTTGGTGGGGTTTTTGTTTTGTTTTTTCTTTGTTTTATTTGTATATGGACACAATACCTTTATTTTGTTTATTTATTTTTATGTGGCACTGAGGATCAAACCCAGTGCCTCGCACTTACTAGGCAAGTGCTCTACCACTGAGCCACAACCAGTCCTCCTTTTTTTTAGGTTTTTAATTTTAAAGATTTGAATATTTGAGGTCTGATTAGGAAAAAAAATCAAAGTAGGAAAATGTTGCTGTTTTCACTAGAGTATGTAATTATAGAAGAGTGATAATGATAACCTTGTCTTTGAAAAGGAATAAGGATAATGAAAAATAATGGTAATAATGCAAACAAGATGTTCTTTTATTTCTATCTTAAGAAAACATCCATCTGTGAAAAGACAGACTTCATAACTAAGTCTTCAGTAAGGATCAGTCTCTTGGTTTTTTTAAAGTCTCAGTGTTTATCACTCCATCCATCAACTAGGATCAGTCCTTTTTATCACCTCTATATGTTTATTTGATACCTTGGAAAACAATGCTGGGTAGGGGAGTTTGGATGATGCTAGAGTTGACTATTTGTCAACTGTAGGTGGCGCTATGACCAAGGGAAATGTCAGATATATAAACTGAAGTGTAAAATAGAGAAATTTACTTTTCTGGAGTTTAATCTCAATTGAAATCAGTTTTTTGTTTAAACCTCATCTTAAATTATAAAAGTAATCAATTTTATTCTGAAGTTTACTTATTGGCAAATGGTTTGACAAAGTTAGTGTTCTTCAACCTCTTCAACCCCCCCCCCCATTTTTATTTCTATCATGAAATGAAAGATGTCTCATTTTTTTCTAAATTTTTGGTCACAAAAGATTACTAATCTTACTATCCTTATAATTTAATCTTTCCTCATCTCATGAAAATCTCCATTGACTTGTATTGTTTTTTAATACAAATATTTATATTGTCATATCAACATGAATTCTCACAGCAAATTAAAAGGTAAATTAATGAGTTTGCCAACTTGTAGAATTGAATAACATGCATATAAAGTAAAAATAACATGCACTAAAAGAAGCAAAGTTAAATTTGAGGAGATGAGAGAAAGGCAGGTGCATATTTTACAGAATTAATATTTGAGTTGGGCATTGGAGGAAAAAATAAGACTTTAAGACTAACAGACATTGCAAATGGAGGAAACAATGTATGTGAAAGTATTTGGGCAACTAATAATTCAATGTGATTAAAGCTTTGGTTGGATAAACAGGGATGTGGGGAAATAAATTTGGAAAGGTAGGTCAGGTGAAGATTGTCAAAAACTTGGACTCTGGATACTTTGGGCATAATGATAAGGGTGTAGTCAATGGAGTTTTTGTTTTGTTTTGTTTGAGCAAAGGACCTGCAATATTATATAGTATAGTTGAAGGAATAGATCATAGAGACCAGAGAAGGAGGAGACCAGTTGGACTGTTAAAGCAGGCAAAAAATTAAGTGTCAATGATGGAAAGAAGGTAAAGACAGAAATTTGAAAGAAATTGTGATGAGGAGTTCTGCAAATTAGGGACATATGTAGGTTTATTTAACAAAGGGAGGGATAAAGCTTTGGTGGATCCAAAGGGTACTGGCTAGATACTGGTCCAGCTAAAGAGCTCTAGAATGAGATGAAGAACGGGTTTCTGAATAAAGGTGAGTTTTATAGTGTTTTAAGGTTTCAGAGGAGCATTCACACAAAATATTTCCCAGAGAGTTATATGCATGACACGCTTTCTAGGCTTCTTTGACTCTATTTACTGGATCATTCCATTTCCCTGAATATTCCTTACTGGTATTCCTGATTACCCAGATGAGTTATATCCTAAATGTTAAGCTTCTTATGTTTTTATTCTACTCCAGAGATTCCAAAGCACAGGCTTACTGAGCTAGCATTCCCCTAAGCTCTCATAGGAATGGTGTGAAGCAGCCTTCCCCATTACCCAGGTGTGCCATGCCTTTATCATTTTCTACATATTTTGACATGGAAAAGGTTGGGAAGAGATGCACTGTATATTCTTTCATGTAATCTTGGTGCCTTTGACTTCCATTCTTATTTTTATGTCTCAAACATATCTATCATGTTTATACAACTCCAGTTGAGTATCATTACTTAAATATCATATAGGCATTTCAAACACATCCTGTAAAAATTGAAATCTCCTTTTATAGTCCCCAGATTTTGGTATTCCTCCCTTTTTATCATAGTACTGGGGATTGAGCCCAGGGCCACGGTACCATTAAGCTATGCCCTCAGCACTACTTATCTATTTTCTTTTGTTTTGAGCCAGGGTCTCTCTAAGTTGCCAAGGCTGGCCTAGAACTTATGATCCTCCCACCTCAGCCTCCCAATTCACTGCAATTATGGGTATGCACTATTGTGCCCAGTGATATTTTCATTTTAATTTGTGATAATGGCACTATTACCACTTGCCAACTTAAGAGTCAGAAAATCAAGAATCATTTTTAGAATTTACTTCACCTGCCATACATACTCTTTCTACTTCTTAAAAAATATCTCACCCCTGGCAGAGAAGGTATATAGTTTTGTGCCTGTAGCTTTTCTTCCTATTTTCCCATTTCTTGTTGAACTGAGAAAACATCAGTGTATTAAAGAAGAAGAGAGGAGGAAGAGGAGGAAGAAGAAAACATCACTATAGTGGGCTGTATAGAGATATACAAATTTAAAAATTTTTTTTCATTCATACATCCTTCAACAAGTGTTTTGTTCTTCCTATGCTCACTCCTATCCCTTGATGTTTCTTGCTCCTTTCAAACCTTAGCTTCATTTATAGCCAGAGAAGAGGTCAGATACTCTTTGGTAACAGAAACCTAGGTGTAAATTCCTACAATGTGTAAATATATATAAATGGCTAGGATTTTGTGAGCTGGAATCAGTTAACAAAGACAGCCACTCAGTTTTGATTTGTCCCCTCTGTACTTTTACCACTATTTGGAACCTATAGAAAAGGGCTAGAGAGAATTGAAACAGAAGCAGTCAAGTAAGTTTCATGTATCAGGATGCTCTTGATTGCAAATGACAGAAAAATCAGCTCAAACTGCCTTTGTTGCCATGCATAGCCAGCAAGATAGCCATGATTTGATTAGGGTTCAGACTCTTATTTCTATAGTTTATCTTCGCCCATAATAATAAATGAAATATTTGTATGAAAGCTTAAGAATTAATGGGATTATGCTTGAATTGTGATTAACATTAATCCCCAGCACGCACAAACATGCACATGAGTGTGTGTGCACACACACACACACGAAGAAAGAGAATTAACAAGATTTCATAGTTTGTTCTCTTCACCTCAAAGTCAAATTTTTTCATTTCTTACACCATCATCTCACTAGCCATTATTGCCAGATATGTCTGGTATCTTAGTTCCTCTGTTCTCTGTGTTATGGTTGTTCTCAAATGGTCCACCCCAGCATCCTTCCCTGAGATCCCTATATTGGTCTGTTCTTAAATGAGTTACTGATTGGGAGATGGAATTGTTGTGATTGGTTTGACCTAGTCAAGATGCACCTGTAGAGCTGAAGTCAGTCTACAAACTGGGAGAGCTGTATAGCAAAGAACAGGCAAATAGATTTTGTTGGTTCAGCCAAAATGTCAGCTATACTTTATGATGACCAGAATAAAACTAGACAATAACAAAAAGAAAACAAAGGAGGTCACTTTCAAGTGAAAAATGTTTATTTTTTTCAGTACAAGTCCCTGATGAAAAATATTCCAAAGTTAAGATGCGTCCAAAAATTAAACATTTTGTTTTCATAGTGTCTGACCTGAAAGGAGAAAGAAAAGCAAATTCTGGATAAATACTAGAAAATACTTTGATTGTACCATTCTAAATATGTGTTTTCAGGTGATTCCAAGCAACTCTTGAATGGCCCAACTATGATACATCCATCTGGTCATAATGATGCAATGGTGTTAGAATCTGAATGTCAAGTTCCTGTGCAAAAGGTAAAAAGTAATATTATTTTTTCTCATAAATCTTAAAGAGATTCAAAATTGAATAAGAATTGGAATAAGAGATTTTAAGCCCTAGTTTGAATGAGATTGAAACTTTAGATGTAATTTTTGCATATATAAGTTTTAAAAACTAGATGTGAGCAACAACTGTTCCCCCATCCACTATCATCAGTCCTTTTTCTTTTTATATATTTTCTTTATATACACACACACACGCACACACATACACACACATAGAGTGTGTGTATTTATATGTGGTGCTGAGAATCAAACCCAGTGCCTCACACATGATAGGCAAGTGCTCTTCCACTGAGCTAGAACCCCAGCCCCTATCATCACTCTTTATGCTTAGGTTTAATTTCAAATTCTATGACGTTTTTTGTATTTGCTGCACACACATTTATGTATATATATGTGTATACACTAGGGACTGAACCCTGGGCCTTGCTTGTTTGGGAACACTTATGAAATATAGCATTACTAGATTTGAGCATACTGATTTGGTCCTTGTGCTTGAATCATTGATTTCTTACATAATGCTCTACTAGTAAATATTATCATTAAAGACTATGTTTAATGTAGGTATTTTGTTACTAATAAGGATGAAATAGAACCATTAAACATTACCTTTTTTGACAACCAACATTAATTTTGTTTTGTTGTTGTTTCCCTTAACAGTGTCATCCAACATCCTTAGTTCAGAAAGGATAATGCTACAGAATTTCTTAAATGTTTGTTTTCCTAAACACAATAATCTTTGTATTTCTAATTTAATAAAACTTTGTAATTTTGACTGGTCCAAAATAAAGTTTGAAAAGAAGAAGGAGATTTCCAAAAGGGCAAGAGCAAAAATAAGCAGTAGAACATAAAGTTATGTTACACCATTGAAGTTTGTACTATCAGTGAAAGTGACATGTATATTCTTTTTTATTCCCAATGCTTAGCATATAGTAGGAACTAAAATATTTGGTTGAAAGATTTAGAAGAAATGTGATTGTGTAGCTTGTTCTCTACACACACACGCACGCGCGCGCACACACACAAATGGTCAAACAATTTCAATATTGACATCATGTCCCAACCCCACTCCCTGCTTGTTCCCTCATCATAAGCAATATTAACATTAATTGAAGAGAGAGGCTATAGAATTTTGGTACTCCCAGAAATCTCTGGAATTAATCTTCATGCATAAACTGCAGTCCAGATATGGTTCAAGCCCAAGTAAGTGCTGAAATGAAAATGAATGATTTCAACAAACACTTAACATCTCATCTTTCTTTTATTCAGAATCCTTAGCTTTGTCCTTCTTCTCTTATTTACTTCTGCCTTAAGTGATAGAATCTCTTCTTGCCAAACTTTTCCATATCTATTCTTTATTTTTGTTCAGTCAATAGATTTATTGTAGAGCTTCTTGCTGTGTCTATAACCTCTATCCATTATTCTTTTTTGTCATATTTTCCCACTACCTGTTTGCATCTTAAATTGCAGTTTCTCAACTATAGAATGTTGATATGTTAGACTGGGTAAATCTTTGTTAAGGGTAAACCTGTATGTTGTGGGATGTTTAATAGGAACCCAAACCAATGTCCACTAATGTTGTGTTACTCTTTCACTCACTTCAATGTGACAACCAAAAATGTTTATAGACATTAACAAATGTTTGCTTTGGTGGGAAGGAGGTGACAAACTCACTCCCAGCTGAGATCCAGTGTTGGAATTTTTACATGGCATCTAGCCATGCCCCCATTCCTATAATTCACACTCTTCAGAGGAACCATTGACTTAATTTTTTGAATTGGTTCATTTTACCATATGTAAAAAATAGAATATACTCTGGCATAATTATAAAAGCACAGAATATGATTTGCTCTATTCAGTCCCCAATATTTCCCCTTCCCCTCCCTTTCTCCCAACCCCTGTTCCCTTTCCTCTAGTCTGTAGATCTTTCTGCTATTTACTTATAGTTTTTTTTAATTAGTGTCTTGTGGATATACGTGAGGGCGAGATTCACTGTGGTATATTCATATATGTACATAGGAAAGTCAGGTCAGATTCATTCCACTGACTTTCCCTGTCCCACCCATCCTCCCTCCTTTAATTCCCCTTTGTTTACTCCTCTGATCTTATTCTTTTTTTATTCCCCACCCATTATCCCCTTATTTTGGATTAGCTTCCACATGTCAGAGAAAACATTTGACTTTTGACTTTTTTGTGGACTGGCTTATTTCTCTTAGCAAAATAGTCTCCAGTTCCATTCATGTTACCAGCAAATGTCATAAAGTCATTCTTTAAGCTGAGTAATACTCCATTGTGTATATATATCACATTTTCTTTATCCATTCTGTTAAGGGGCACCTAGGTTGGGAACCAGTGACTTCTAAAATAGCTTTGTCCCTCCCAGTGCCTTGATAGGATGTGAAACCCCAGGGTCATCTACTACTACTTTGTGATTAAATATCTACCATCATGACTTCAGTTTATGGTATCTATGCAGATGATTCAAAATATACTTTTAAATCTGACCTCTTATAAGTTATAATCATTTTTGACAATTCTCAATTTCCTACAGTGAAGGAGTTGCTAAATTCTTTGGGATTTACCTCTAAGGATAATTCATTTTCCCTTTTCATTACCAAAACCAAACCTTATTGCTTTAATATTTTTTCTTTACCATTGTTGGATAAACTCTTATAAAGGCCAACCAGACTTGTAATGTATAATATGGTTATTTTAACATTATTAATTGGTCCTGGTATGTCTCACTTGTGATTCTCTGTGTTCTAATCCATTAAGCCTCAGCATTCTTATTTTAGTTCTCTTGATCATGTTTTTCATCTGCATAAATGCTTTAGTGATTTGCAACATCTGCCTTTAAAGATTAAACAGATCTATGTTGTGATCCCAATTTATCTTATCAATCTTAATAAAATGTGCTTTATAATTAATTTAAACTGAATTACTCATTATCTCTAGACACACCTACTAATATCTTTGATTGTGTTCTTTGTTCCATAAGGAATGCTTTCCATCCTCATGTCTGCCTATCAGAATTCTTTTCTTTTATTCACAATACCTGAAAAACTTTCCTATGTTTCAATCCCACATATAAGCTTTCTTATTTTAGAGTCTGTTAAAATTTTATCACAATAAAATAACAATTTCAGTAATTTTAGGGCACTGAGGCAGAGACCAGGGTTTCATTCTCTTTGTTCCCTATTAAATATACTATCAGGTATTACCTGTCCTGTTTCAAATCCCTGTTGGAAAGTGAGATTCTTCAGCTGAGTAAATATTAGTCACATGATCCCTGGAACTGGTATTTAACCAATTCCATTGGTAAGGACAAAAATAGATTGTCCTGTTGAGTAGCAAAAACTTCAAAAGCATAATTGAATGACCATTGATGAAAGTCCCTATATATGTGGTAATATTTGAAGAGAGATGTTCTAATTACTTTGGGACACAAATTTATCAGTCATAAATATTCTTTTGCCTTGTATGGAAAATTAGTATAATGTTATACTAATATTTCATGAAAATGTATCAAAAGAGCAATCAATCATAATTATTAAGGAGATAATCATAAAGTCATCAGGATATTGCATAATCCTTTCTCTTTACCATTGTTATACAGATTAACTCTTAGAAAGGCCAGCTAGACTTGAAATGTCCAGTATGGTAGCCTCTAGTCCCAGGTGGCTACTAAGTCCTTGAAAAGTGGCTGTAGCAACTGAGGAACTAAGTTTTACTATTTATTTTTTACTTAATTTGAATTTAAAACTAATACAATTCAGTTATTGAAAAACATAAATACGTTTGGAGCAACTCAGCTATATGTAACTACTTTAAGTTATGAATTTACTTACAGCCTAATTGTTGCTAATCACTTTTGTATTTGAAATATGGTATGAGCATAAATAACAATTCTGAGGACTTAGTATGAAAAAAGAAATATCTTAAGTCTTTTATATTGATTACATATTGAAATAGTAACACTTTGAGTATATTTGTTAAGTAAAATATAACAATTAACATTTAAGTTTAAAAGACTTTAAATGTGGCTACTAAAAATTTTAAATTACATATATATCTATTGGGCAGCATTGATCTCAACCATGGCATATGTTAAGAATGGTAACTACATCTATTAATTTTTGTCGTCTTACTCTAAAAGGAAAGACATGTCAGAGAGTTTTCAACGAATCCCATGCCTTTCCAACCTTATGGGATAATCTTACTTCAACTCTTGTTAATCACGTGTGTGTTTGTTTTTATTTCCCTATAGGATCATAAGTATCTTGATTACAGTGAGAAGTGTACTTATTTTTATGCTTCTTGCAAGTTATTATGTAGTTAATACATATGTCTCACATTAAGTTGAAATAGTTGGGGACTATGCTATTTGGTCTTCAATGAATTAAGTTTATATAATTTGTTATCCTGTTTTCATTTTCCTTCTGACTTTAGTGGCCCTTTTAGTAAAGGTGCATAAAGGCCTTTGGAATCTTAATTTCATCTAATACTGTATCAAAAGATATTGTCTTCCAAAATTTGGTTGGCATCTACAGACTGAATCAAATATTTATTTTAGGATATAAAGATTAAGAATGCTGATTCTTGGAAAAGTTTAGGCAAACCGGTGAAAACACCAGGTGTACTGAAATCCTCAGATGAGCTCTTCAATCAATTTAGAAAAGCAGCAATAGAAAAAGAAGTAAAAGCTCGAACACAAGAACTAATACGGAAACACCTGGAACAAAATACAAAGGAACCAAAAGTATCTCAAGAAAATCAGAGGTCTGTAATTTACTTGGTTAAAGGAGCCTTTGGGAGGTATAGAAATGTATTTTAAAATATTTGTCAAGTGACTATGGCTCATCTATTTAGTAAAATACAGAATAAATTGTAATGGCAAAAATACATTTTTATTAATATTTTTTCTAAGTGATAGTATCTGTTTTGAAGAAGACAGAAATAATCAAGTCATTAAGCTGGTAAAGGTACAGATATTACCAAGTTATAACAACATTATTTTCCAGAAATGTCCTAAAGTTTTTCCGTCCTATAAGTAAGAGATAGTGGTTATCTTGGTCACAGTTTTCTAAAAGCTTTTGTTATTATTGTTGTTAATATATATTACCCTATGTAAAATTTGACACATCGAAAATAAACTAAAAGCAATGTCATAAAAAAGGAAAACAGGTATCTAGTGCATTATTTTATATTTATTATTTAGTAATGTGTATTCATATTAAAAATTTTTAAGGAACTTGAAACCTACTTTGAATTTTACTATTTCTTTAAGGGACCTCGGAAATGGATTGACTCTAGAATCTTTTTCAAATAAAATGCAAAACAAATGCAATGGAGAAGAGCAGAAAGAACATCAGCAGTCATTGGATGCTCAAGATAAATGCAAGCTGTGGCTTCTCAAAGACCGTAATTTAGCAAGGGAGAAAGAGCAAGAACGAAGAAGGAGAGAAGCAGTAAGTGAATTTTAGTTTGCTAAACCTAACAAAGATTTAATAGAGCTTTGTCTTTTATATATTCAAAGATGTATTCAGGGTGGTTTTTTTGTTTTTTTAGTAACAGTGGAGTTACCTATATAGTGGGAATCAGGTTCTACATTCGGCTTAAAATAAAAATGTTATAGTCAAAAGAAGCAAGCATAATGTAGTGTTGCTCCTCAAGCTACTAAAACCCTGTGGTTCAAATCCTGAGTTCTGTTATTTACTAGACTTTTGAACTCTGGCAGTTCATTTAATCTCTCTATGACCAGTTTGCTCCGTTATAAAAAGTAAATAATAATGCCTGTTATGAAGATGAAATGAAATGAAATAGCATGCATTAAGCACAAAATGGCACAAAAGTGATTGGCCATATATTATTACTCTTGAAAAATCTGCAAATCACTTATGAGTTGTAGCCAAAAGATATGCTATTTGTTTCAGATCAGTGTTTCTTTAATTAACTGCTAGATTAAGAACCTTTCATTTAGGAGTTCTAATGTACATATTTTAAAAACTAAAATTAAGTCATTTTAACCATGAGTTTATTTTAGAAGTATTTATAATTTAGCTTTCAAATATTTGGGAATTTTCTGACTAATGATTTCTGTTAGTAGTTTCTAATGTAAATCAAGAACATATAGTGTCTGAACTTGAATTCTTTGTTTAGGCAAATATTTCGTGGTCTGCTTTGGTAGATACTCTGTGTACAATTGAGAAAAATGGGTATTCTGCTGCTGTTGGGTAGAGTGTTGATCAGGTCAAGTTGGTTAATAGTATTATTCAAGCCTACTATATACTTGCTGGTTTTCTGCTGCTTGTTCTATCAATTATTGAGAAAAAAAGCATTGATATCCTCAATTACATACTTGTAGATTTATTTTCCTAATCCTCCTAATTATGTCCTTTTGTTTCACATATTTGGAATCTATTATCAGTTATCTAAACATTTAGGATTGTTATATTCTCACATCCTCTGTTATGTTCCTCTTTTCATAATGAAGTAATCTTTATTTCTGGTAATATTATTTACTCTGACATGTAATATAAGCACTTAACCTTTCTATGACTAGTGTTAGCATGGTAAAATTTTTTCTATCCTTGCCAGGCACAATGGTTCATACCTGTAATCCTAGTAGCTTGGGAGGCTGACGCAGGAGGATCACAAGTTCAAAGCCAGCCTCAGCAATTTAGTGAGGCCCTAAGTAACTCAGTGAGATCCTGTCTCTAAATAAAATACAAAAAAGGGCTGGGGATATGGCTCAGTGGTTAAGGGGCCCTGGGTTTAATCCCCAGTCCAAAAAAAAAAAAAAAAAAATCTTTCTATCCTTTCACTTTTAGCCAATGTATTGGTTTTGTTGTTGTTATTTTGTTTTCATTGTTTTGGGATGTTTTGTTTTTTGTTTTTATTTGGGGAGGCTTGGTACTGGGGATTGAACCCAGGGGTACTTTACCACTGTAGCTACGTCCCTAACACTTTTTAGTCTTTATTTTGAGACAGGGTCTCACCAAGTTGCCCAGGCTTGCCTCAAAATTGCAATATTTCCACCTCAGCCTCCCAGGTAGCTGGGAATTCTAGGCATGCACTAGTGCACCTGGCTCTTTTATTATTCTTGACAACCTAAATCCTTAATTTTTCAGCTAGTTGACTGATGCTTGTTGGGAAAAGTTTTTATATTTTGACATTTAAAATAACCCTCAAAAGCTAACCTCATTCCACTTTCTTGAACCAAGCTTTTGGTTTTTAAATTTGAATAGTTAAAGTGTGTGTCCCACGGAGAAAGGAATATACATCCTATGGTGTCAGCTATAGAACATAGTTAGTATTTAAGTTATGGAATCTAAGGTTAACTGGTATACAGAATAACTGTTTCTCTACCAATAAGTTGAGTATTCCTGATGTACAGATTTTAGTCAAGGTGGAATAGGACCTAAAATATATTTACAACTTTTAAATAAAAACAGGTTTCATTACATATTCTTCAAATTTTACAGTACATCTGTATTATAGTAGCATCACATGATAGTTAGACTGGGAGTACATATCTAACTCTCATTTTGCAGGCCTAAGCACCTTAAGGAATTATCTAGGCTAGATGTCCACTTCAGCATCTTAGGAGCTGGACATTAGTAAAGTTGCCTGGTTGAGGATTTAAGAAGTATATTTTTGTCTCTAAGAAAAATTATAAGAATTTTTTATAGTTTATTGAGTTAGACATACCCTTTATTACCCTTTTGATAGGTAATAATTCTTAATTTTGTTCTGCATCACCAGTATTCAAGTTCATATCCAGAAAGCCAACGAACTAGTTGCAAATTTCTGTTTTTACTTATTATTCTGATCTGTTGCTGTTCATTGGAGGGCAGTGGTGTTAAAATTTTAACATTTGATGTCTTATCAGATGGCAAGGCATATCTAACCTATATAACAAGAGCATTTAGAAAAAAAGCTTAGTTAACATTTGTTTCCTTGATTAGCTTTTTCTCTACTTCAGCTTATTTTAAAAAGCATTTTAGCATTTAATAATGCATTTTTCTGATTGTTATACATGCAGTTTGATTTGCTCTTCACAAATATGTCTGTATAGAATAGATTCCGTCAAATAATTTGCCTTAGGTTGCACAGTAAGTGGCAGAATCAAGGAAAGCCCATAGCTTTAATTTCCTGTGTTGTAATTATCTCACACAGAGAAAATTGGTTCATTTAGAGAATAATTTTATGTGTCCAGCACTAGTTGGTTACAGAAATAAATAAAACAATGTTTTGTTTTTGTTTTTGTTTTTATTTTGTGGTGGCACTGGGGATTGAAGTCAAGTCCTCAAATTATGCTATACAAACTCTATAGCTATGCAAAAACTACATCCCCATTCTTTTGCTTTGTATTGTTTGAAACAATACAAAGCAAAAGAATGGGGATGTTAAGTTTACCAGGCTGACTTAGAACTTTGGACCTTCCTACCTCAGTTCCCCAAGTAACTGGGATCACAGGCATGCGCCACTGTGCCCCGCTCTCAGTTCACATTCAATATTGACTCTGTCAATATTGAGAGATTTATGTCTTACTTGGAGAAAGAAGTCAAACTAATTCTTCATGTCCATACAGGTTTAATTTTGTTTACCACATGAACAATATATTAAGGAAACCAAGTAGTATTTTTAAAGAAATAAAAATTATATACAAATTCATTATGTTAAATAAGTTGTTTGCATTTGTATGATCTGTTCCCAAATGTTGCATAATCATTTTTATATAACTATAATAAAGGCATTCATTTTAAAAGTAATTAAAATGTTCTCTTTTTTACAGATGGCAGGTACCATTGATATGACTCTTCAAAGCGACATTATGACAATGTTTGAAAACAACTTTGATTAAAATGCAGTTTTTAGATTAACCATCAACTTTAAATGAATAATATAAAAGATTAAAGTGCATATGGTAAAATGATTGCTTTCAGACACCTAAATATCAATCTTCTATTGTATTTTGATCGCTCTAAAATGATTAAACAGTTTTCACTTACATTTAAATAGCTATATGTTCATTTTTTTAATGGCATCATTTATAGGAAATTTTATTCTTTAGATCCCTAAAATTTAATAGATTACCAGATGTTGTTCTTTCTCCAAATAATTGTCGTCTATACATTATAGGCCCTATTCTAAGCAATGAAAATCCAAAAGAGATAATCCCTGATTGTTTTTTTTTTAATGAGGAATATGTAAAAATGTATCAAAAACATAGTTCCTGTTGAGATTTTTAATTTTAAATAAATACTTGCCTGCTTTTAAAAATATTTAGAGCTTCTATGCCAGGCATGGTGGTGCACGCCTGTAATCCCAACTGTTTGGGAGGCCGAGGCTGGAGGATCGTGAGTTCAAGGCTAGTCTTGGCAACATAGCAAGACTGTCTCAAAATTAAAAGTATTCAAAAGGTCTAGGAGTGTAGTTCACTGATAGAATGCCTTTGGGTTTTATCCCTAGTAGCCATCCCTCCAAAAAGAAATACTTAGAGCTTCTAATAAATAATACTTGAGTATCAGGTTTTATAAGGTTTTCTGCTGATTCTGTATTCAAAATTTATACTGAATTTAATTTAAATAAATATTATCTATGGCTTGAAAGATGTTGAATTTGGCCAAATATCAGTAAATATTATGTATTCGAGTTTCTGTAGGAATTTATCAGATATTTATTAATATGTATAAGTGATAGCAATGAATGTTTAATTTTACTTAACTATAGAAAGTATTACTTAACTATTCTGTAAAATATTTTTGTTTTGTCATTTTCAAGTTGTATAAATCATGTGTATTAGCTTCATGTATTTTAAATGTTTGGACTCTTGAAGTGTAACACAATTCGGGCACTATTTGATACCATCTAAAGTAAAAATTCGAAGTGTGTATGTATTTTATAAAGAATAAGAAAGTTTTCTTGACCTTATTTATTTTATAATATGACAAATCTTTAAAATATCTTTAGATCATCAATCACTTTAAAAACATGATTAGTGGCTAAAATAGTGTTGTTACAACCAGAATTAAGGTGATAACTATTCCTATTGAAACATATCTATTTTTAACCAAGAAATTAGTGTGTATATACTAAACAGTATGTATTATATTATTTTCCTAAAATATTATATATAACATAAAGATTACATACAGAGAGCCAAATGGACACTTAACTTCAAATTTAAGGCAAGTTTTCATAGGTTGGTTGAAATCAGCTTAGTGGAGAAGAGTATTGGTTGATAACTGATTCTTCCAATGTTATACACTATTTTTGTACTAGATTGTTTTCTCTTCTTACATGTAACTGTCTTCAACTACAATCTGGTTTTGTGAGAACTTCTTTTCTGGTAACATCTATCACTGCTCTTCAGCTCCTAAAACCTCTTTGTTGTTTCTGGGATTCATAAAAAGTAAATATTTCTTTCCTCTTTTTGTTCTGAGTTGTTAAAAAAAAAAAAAATGTGGTTCCTGGACCAGCTGTATCAGCTTCATCTGGGAAGTTTTTAGAAATGCAAATTCTCAGACTTCATAATTACCAAATCAGAAATTCTGGTTGTGAGGTCCAGCAATCTGTAGTTGATCAAGCCCTCCACTTGCTTTTCATACACACTAACATTTCAGATCCTTTGCTCTAATCCCTTCAGCTCTCATTTTGTGCTTATTTTTTTAGTGACTCTTCTTGACCTTTGCAATGCCACTTACAAACCATTCTCTCCTTCCTTTCTCCCTAAAAGCTCCCAGCTTCAAATTTTTCATCTCATCAGACTAATCTTAATGAACAAAAACAGGTTCAGCACCCCTTTCCTTTGCTATAACCAATTACTAAAAGCCTTCCATAAAGTTAATTTCAATACATGTTTTCTTACTGCTTCCTCCTATTCTTGTCTATTCCTTTGTATAAGCCCTTGACACCAACAGTCTTTAAGACCTCACCAAGATCTACAATCCCATTAATCTTTTTCACAGAGCTTCTCAGGCTGGAGGTGTAGTTCAGTGGTGGAGCATATGTGTTTAGCATATGCAAGACCCTGAGTTCAATTCCCAGCATAAAACAAAACACAGTACTTCTCCCTTTCATACTCTGACTTCTCTGCTTGTCCTATATTTATAATACATTATTATAATCATTCCCTTGCATACCCTCTCAACTCCATTGCTTCTTCCTTTGTTGTATTCACTTGGCAAAACTCAAATCCTTATGAAATCTGACCACCTGCTCTGCATCCGTGAAACTAAATGTGTTTGGGAAAAAAACATGCAACCTCAATAACCATTCTCACTTTAAAATTCTGAGCACAATCTCAAATGAGCCTTAGTGTTGGCCGGAAATTAAGTTTCCATGCGTTGTTCACTCTCCCTAGGCAGTCAGCTACTTCATGTCTCCATTCCACTTCAGACATCTATTCAATATCACCTCACCCACCATCCGTCTCTGCTACCCATTTCTTGCTGCTTTTTCACAGAGGTGACAGAAATAATCCTAAGATCTTTGACAGGCTTCCAATACCACTACAACAATCATCACTGTGATATATTCTTCTCTCCCTTCCTTTACAAAAAATGAATTTGTCCTTGTTCTCATCTCATTTGTCCCTGTTAGGGCATCTTTTAACAATTCTTTCTTAACTTCCCAGGATCATTGCTCCAGTAATTATGGTTTTTATTGTCAATGTTCCCTCCTGTAGATGGTTTTCAGTATACAAATTGTAGTTTTTCTGAAAGATCATTTATAGAACTTGTTATTTTCTTCTTTTATGTTGGCTTCTCACATTGGCCCATCCTTTGTTTTTCTTTATAATAACTCTTTAAATTATTTTTAAAACTCTTTTTAAAGTGCACAATTCAGTTGTTTTTAGTATAGTTATTATTGGACAATTTCTGTTTCTTTATAATTCTCTATATTCTTTGTATATATTTTGTCATACAAATATTCTTATACATTACTTGTTTATTAATTTGTATATAATTATGTAGAAGTAAACAGTCAAAAACAATTTGCCAGCTCAAAAATCATGTTACAACTCTTTTATACTTGAATATTATATCCAAGTATGAATTTTATAATATTTTTAATTACAAAGCTTTTAGATGTGACTTAAATAAAAATGTTTAGAAATAATAAGAAAAATTTCTATCCTCTACTCCAATTCTAGGAAGAATATATATATATATATAGAGAGAGAGAGAGATAGATATCTGTCTGTATTATTTATACTGATCCAAATGTGGATATGTGGAGAGGAGGTTATAAGGGAATTATTTTTACAAAAATATGGCTATCCGTACATTTTACTTAATACATCATGAGCATCTATCTAGGTCTAGATCATTAGATGGACTACACTCATTGTTTTTTAAAGGTTGTTTATCCTTCACTAGTATAGCTCTATCATATTTATATAAAAAGTTCCCTCGGTCCAATTGCTAATTACCTTTTTCTACCACTAACAAACAATGCTGAAGTAAATATTCTGTTTATATAGTATTACATAATTGTACTTTTATTTCTAAATGGGTAAAGCTTCTGAAACAGGATTCCTGAGTGAGAAGGTACAAAGAAAGTAGTTTTAACTTTTAGATGCTGTCAGATAACTGTTCCAAAATATGTCAGAGTAGTTCGTATTATTACAAGTTTGAAAATACTTTCCCGTTATTCTCACCACTTATTTTTTGTTAATAAGATTGAAAAGAATATATAATTTTTTTCTTTCAATTTTATTTCCCAGGCTACAAGTGGAATTAATTGTTTGCCATGTGAGTTGCCTGGTCATTCTTTTTGGCCTTTTTTTCTAATCATTCTGTACTCTATTTTGTTTGCTTTTGGTTTTTTTTAGATGTTAGCCTTTTGTTTTGATTTTTTTTTTTTTAAATAATCTATTGTAGGTCTCTTGGGGCTCTTTTTTTCCCATTAAAATTATATATTTTATGTAGTCATATCTGACTTTTCCTTTATGGTATCTGGATATTAAATTCCCACATCAAGTTTTTTTTTCTTTGCACCTAAAATCCAGATATTTTTATAGTATAATTCCAGAGTTTTATCTGTGTTATGAAATAGGGAACAAATACTTTCTTCCCTTCCAAATGAATTGTCAGTTATGCCACCACAGTTTACTTACCTGAACCATTGAATTGCCTGTTATTATATAAAAATTTATTATTATCTAATTTGTAAAAGTTGAATGAACTTAAACACTGTTAGTATTTTAATCAAAAATAGATTAGAATGAAGTTTAGAGAACTGCCAATTTTATTTCTTTCCACGGACCCTATTTTGCGGGGAGGAGGGGGTACTGAGGATTGAATTCAGGGGCTCAACCACTGGGCAACATCCCCAGTCCTGTTCTGCGTTTTTATTTAGAAACAAGGTCTCACTGAGTTGCTTAGCACTTCACTTTTGCTGAGGCTAGCCTTGAGCTCTCAATCCTCTTGCCTCAGCCTCCCAAGCCGCTGGGATTACAGGCATGTACCACCACCACAGTCTCATGGGACCTATTTTTGAGTGCAGAGGCAGTAAAATTCTCTTTGGTATTCTACACCACAATTAGTTGGGAGCAGAGCAGTAAGCAACTGGATTGGGGAACTTCTTCAAAGTCCGATGTTAAAGGCCATGCTAAGCATGCTAATTGTGCCACTGGCCAATGTTGAGGTGGGAAGTCGAAGGTCTTCAAGAGGCTAAAGTTCCCAGGCTGGCTAGAGAAAGAAGTCAAATCACCACAAGTTAAGATTAGGAAATTAACTCATGATCAAAGATGAACAAAGAAAATAACAACCTTACAATGACTGAAAGCAGAAATTATATATAACCTCTCACCCAATTCTCCCTGGGGACTTCAGAAGAACATCTATTTGTAAAATGTTTAAAGAATTGGGTGGGGAGAGGTTATATACAGATTTAGAAAAAATGAAACTTCTAGAAAATAAAGTGTTGAAATAGACAACTTTTTAAAAAACCTCAATGGATGAGTTAAAACAGTTGCAACACAGGTGAAGACAAAATAAATGATCTGGGGCTTAGGATGTAGCTCAGTGGTGGTAGAGGACTTGCCCAGCATGTGCATAGTGAGCTGGAAAATACATTCAAATACAATACCAGGTACAGCACAAGGACTCAAGGAGAAGAAAACTATATATATATAAAAGAAATTAAGATATTAGGGCTGGCAAACAGTTGCCTACAGGTCAAATCCAACTTCTTGGTTTTGTAAGTTTAATTGGAACACAGTGACATCCATTTATTTATATCATGTCTACAACTGCTTTTGTAGAATGTAATGATAAAATTCAGTAATTGTGACTGAAATTGACTCTCAAAGACTGAAATATTTACCATCTGACATCATATATATATATACATATATATATGTTGTTGATACACTTTATTTATTTATATGCAGTGCTGAGAATCAAACTGAGTGCCTCACACATACCAGGCAAGTGCCTCACACATGCTACTGCTGATCCATGGCCCCAGCCCCCATCTGACATCTAACTGAGAAAGTATCAGAAATTTTGCCAACCTCTGATTATAAGATAAAATGAAAACTTCTGACATACATCTAATTAAGAGTTCTTGGAACCAACCATGAGAATAAGGAGGGTCATTAATTTGGGGAAACCATAATGTGATTTTTCTTAAAATTGAGAAAAATTAGTCCTTTTCTCTTGGAAGTAGAAGATTGCACGCAGACTAATGGAAAAGAAATCCATACCTACAACACTTTTCAGTAGCCAGCATACCAACATAAGCAAATAAAATTTTGCAAGCAGCTAGGGAAAAGGAGCTATATAGAAGGTTTTTTTTTTTTTTCCACCAAAGTAGAAATAAGGGTGAGTTGTCCGAAACAATGAACACCAAAAACAGTGGGATTTTATAAATCTTTAAAGTTCTGTGAGAAAGTTGTCAGTCTGAAATGTGAAGAATTTTGGAGGACTGTGATTTTTTTTTTCCAGCATTATACATGTGTGCATCTTGAAGTTCATTTTCTCATTGTGTATCTATAGCCTTTTTTCTGCTGGAGCTTCTATTTTGACAGTGCCCTTAGGGCACATTTGGTTATCAATAACTTATTGTATCTTAATCATGGTTACTTCTGTTTTTTTTTAATTAACAAACTTTCTGGATATGTTAGCATATGGTTTCTTTGCACCCTGTTCTGAATCATTTGTCATAGGATAGTGTGTACTGATGAAATTATAAGTTTATGTGAATTTAAAGTTTTTGAATGAGTGAAGGAAAATCTGTATGCATTTCAATACTAACTGCAGGTTTCTTTCACATTATAGATCACAGATCTGCATTTATAAAATAAGAATAATCAGAGGTGATTGTGCTATATTTATGTTTATCCACCAGTTTTTATTTATTTATTTATTTTTTATTTTTTTTTTAAAGAGAGAGAGAGAGAGAGAGAGAATTTTAATATTTATTTTTTAGTTTTTGGCAGACACAACATCTTTGTTTGTACGTGGTGCTGAGGATCGAACCCGGGCCGCACGCACGCCAGGCAAGCGCGCTACCGCTTGAGCCACATCCCCAGCCCCACCAGTTTTTATTTAAATAAAAAGAAAAACCAGAGGGAGAAATTCAGCTTGAAATTCTGAACTCAGTAAAACTAACAAAAGGAGAGTAAAATTAAAAAAAAAAAAAAAAAACATCGTTTTACCACAAAATGTTCTACCCTAAAAGACATGTATAAGGAATATTCAATTTTTATTGAAAGTAAAGCAGTTTGAGTTGCCCTGTTCCATTTGTTAGTTATGCCACCTGAAGTATGTAGTCTCTAAAGCTGATATAGAACAGGAAAATAGGGATAGAAAATCACACAAAATTTTTAATGGCCAGACTTGAAAGAGGCCTCTTTTGCTTACATCCTGCTAACCAGAACACAATCACTTGGTCATTCCTGACTGCAAGCCTGGGAAATTCTGAATATGAGTGTTGGTAATATTCTGTCACATGTAAGCATTTCAATTTAGAAATGCATATACCAATACACATGAAAAGATATTCAACTTCTTTAATATTGAGTGAAGTGAAATTTGAGGCCATAAATGATATTAGTCTTTACTTATAAATTAGCTAAAATAATATCTCCATCATTACCAAAAAAAAATTGAAGAGCCTGTGCATGATGGTGCATACCTATAATCCCAGCAACTCCAGAGGCTAAGACAGGAGGATAACAAGTTCCAGAGATGCCTCAGCAACTTGGTGAGATCCTATCACAAAATTAAAAAATGACTGGGAATAAAGTACCTCTGGGTTTAATCCACAGTACCAAAAAAGAAAACAAAAAATGTTGGAGATTATCAGGGGAAACTCATATGCTAGTAGTCAGGAACATAAATAGATATAACCATTTTATAAACAATTTGACATTATTTTTGTGTGTTTGATTTATACTGTGGATTGACCCGTGGTAATTAACCATTGAGCAATATCCCCAGCCCTTTTTATTTTTTATTTTGAGGCAGGATCTCACTAAATTGATGAGACTGGCTTGGAACTTGCAATCCTTCTGCCTCAGTGAGATTACAGTCACTGAGATTACAGGCATGTGCCCCTGCACCCAGCTATTTTGTTCAGTTGCATAGTTCAGTAATATATCCTAGAGTGTATGTGTATGTGTATATATGTATGTATATATATATATATATATATATATATATATATATATAATTTGTATGT
>NW_026000076.1:7157510-7158228 GCF_001458135.2 Marmota marmota marmota | reverse complement strand
GAGAGAGAGAGAGAGAGAGAGAGAGAGAGAGAGAGAGGAGAAGAAGGAGGAGGAGGAGGAAGAAGAAGAAGAAATAGAAATGAAAGAAATGTTCCTTAATTGGGAAATTGAGTAACAAATGATTATGGTATACCTATGAAGTAGTAATCAGCAAGAAAAGCTATATGCAACAGCGTGTGTGGATCTCAATTACATTAAGTGAAAGAAGCCAGAAGCAAAGGTTACATACTGTACTATATGATTCCTTTTATACAATTCTGTGGCAAAAGAAACAAAGATGGAGGTGGGGAGGACTTGTAGGGACAGAAAACAGACGGTCGCCAGGGACTAAGCTTGTTTTAAAGTGCCTATTTGCTTTCTAGTTGGGCTGGAAACAACTTTTAACCTAGTTGGAGAATATTGACACTTTCAGAAGATTGTCGGGAATGTCTGTAATGTAGTACAAAAGTCATTTGCTACCCCCTTCCTCCCTGCACCCCACTAGTCTGATCCAGAAGACCTGATAAAATTCCAACAGCGGGGCAAGGGAGGATTTGAACACCCATCAAAACAAGAGTGGCACTTCCGCAGCACCCAGAAGAATGGTTGGAATCTCTCGCCTTGAGGTTGCCCACAATTTCAACAACTGTTAAATAGGAAGAGGGGGGTGGGCTCCGCCCTTGCCTGGTTCCTGGCTAGCCGGGGGTCTCCCCCTCTGCGCTCCGGGCTGGGCGCAGGG
>NW_026000076.1:7057766-7157505 GCF_001458135.2 Marmota marmota marmota | reverse complement strand
CTGTGACACAGCCCGGGGGAGGCGCGCGCGGAGCTGGCGACTGCGGGCCGGCCTGACACGCCGCGGCGCTTGCTCTCTGGCTCCCAAGGAAGGACAGCGGGCCCCGCCGCCGCCGCCCGATGGCGAGGCTGCGGGATTGCCTGCCCCGCCTGATGGTGACGATCCGGTCCTTGCTCTTCTGGTCCTTGGTCTACTGCTACTGCGGGCTTTGCGCCTCCATCCACCTGCTCAAACTTTTGTGGAGCATCGGCAAGGGACCCGCACAGACCTTCCGGCGGGTGACCCGGGAACACCCTCCTGCGTGCATGAATGACCCCTCTCTGGGTACCCACTGCTACGTGCGGATCAAGGTGAAGGCCGGTGCGGGCCTGGCGGTAACGGGAGGAAACGTGACAGCCGCGGGGGCGGGGGACGCTGGGCTGCTCCTTCCATGACGCCCGGCTCAGCGTCCCCTAGAGTTACCCTGGCTGCAGGGCGCGCGGTGGGGACCCGGAAGATGCCAAGGGGAGAGGCAGGTGGGATGAGATGCGGCACGGGAGGGGTCCGGTTTGTAAGCGTGTGTGTGTGTGTGTGTGTGTGTGTATGCGTGTGTGGGGGTGAGAGAGAGAGAAGGACAGAGACTGACAGAGACAGAGATTTTTTTAAGAGATGACAAACAGCAAATCCGGTGTGCAGGCGTCTTGGTTGGTTTTTGAATGTGGAGTTCGCTAATCAGAGTCTTCTTGTGTTGTTCTTCCCTCCTCCCACTGCCATAACAACCCGGAATAATTCTGCTCCTTTCCTATTGCAAAGGGAAGCTGTCTCCTGCCACCTTTTTGCCCTTTAGAGCTCAGATCAGTTGTAGGAACTGTTCCTGGTGATATCCTACTGTCTCAGGCAGCTGTCCATGCCCAAATTTTGAGATAAACAGAATAAGTCTTTGGAAATCAGGAGTCTATTTTGACCACAGATGAATAGTCAGCATGAAACAATGAATAAATAGTATATGTTTGTGAGGAGGGAAGCAGGCTTATGAAGTCAGGGACCAAAGGAATGGAATAAAAAATATATGCCGGGGCTGGGGCTGAGGCTCAGTGGTAGAGCGTTGCCTAGCATGTGTGAGGCACTGGGTTCGATTCTCAGCACCATGTATAAATAAATGAATAAAATAAAGGTCCATCAACATCTAAAAAATTTTTTTTAAAGTATATGCCAACTATGCATGCACTCCTTAATTATCCATGCTTGTCCTAAGCTTTCTCATGGCTCACAAATATTCTATTTCCTGAGACTCCAAGTGGGAAAAGGAAATGGCACCTGTGATCCACTCTACAGTATGACTCACAGGCCTTTCAAAACCAGCATCCTATGAGGAGATGTTTATGTCACCAAGTCCTGACTTCCTATTAAGAGCTAAATTGCCCAGCAGCTGGAATTCAGAAGGGCAAGAAGGGCAAGAGGTTTCTTTACACAGGTCACTCAAGAAAGGTTCTTCTTGCCCTTGTTCAGCCTAGGATTAATATAAGAATTAAGTGAGTTAATATTTGCCCCTAAATTACACACACACCACCACCACCACCACCTTAGAATAGTGTCTGGCATATAGTGCAATAAAGTATGTATTGCTTCATCCTCTAAGACCCATCACACACACAAAAAAAAGTATTGAACTTCTAAGAAGGGATTCTGACGTTGAGGACCAAGTCAGATTTGCTAACTTTATCCAACTTGAGGACTAAAAGTAATATGTGAGCCATCTAGAATTCTTCATAATGCCTTTCCTCTGACTCTAGCCTCCTAAAGAGTTCCTCAGAGATGTAGGACTAAGGAGTGGAAAGAACATTGTCCTGGGAGTTAGGGTAAGATGGGGATTCTAGTCACTGCTCTGCTTCCACCCACCTTTATGACTTGTGCTACATCTTTAGTCCTCATTTTCTTTTATTTTTTCTTTCTTTTTTTGGACTGGGGATTGAACCCAGGGGTGCTTTACCACTGAAGTATGTCTCCAGTTCTTATTTTATTTTATTTTATTTTGAGACAGAGTCTTGCTAAGTTACTAAGGCTGATCTCCAACTTTCAATCCTTCTACATCAGCCTCCCAAGACACTGGGATTACAGGCATGCACCACCAGGCCCACCTGGGTCTCATTTTCTAAATATATAAATTTATGGTGTTGAATTAGATGACTCTTAAGGATCTCTTACATCTGAAAATCCAATTGCTTGGGTAATCTGTATAAAACCCAGTGTCTATCATTCAGCTTCTTGGTTTCTTTCCTTGCATTCAGTTTTTGCTTTTCTTTCTTGCTGTTTCTCTACTTTCTTTTCTTCAATTTGCTTATTTGCTGTATTCTTCTCTTATTTCTATTCTCTATTCACCTTGGGCTTTCTTGTCTCCCAAAGTACACAGTGAAGTCTTGAGCACTCAGAGTATTCTTCTGTTAGAAATACACACTGATGTGCCATGAGAAACAGGCAGCAAGAGGAATGGTACATGCAACACTCAAAATAATAATGTGGGAAGGAGAGACCTAAAAATAAGGGAAGGAGGTGTGAATTATATAACTGATGGCACAGCTTTTGACGGGCAAGCTGAGAAAAGTACATGGTAAACTTGGCAGGATTATCAATTCAGATCAGAATTCCACAGATCAGACATATCCTGCAGAATTTGAGTGAGATGAAGTGTGACACATCAATAAATGAAAGTTACAAATTGCGACATGGCTTCAGATGCTCAAAATATATAAATTGACCTTATACTAAGAATGAGAAGGGAAGATACTGTGAAGGGAATGTAGGCAAAAGTGAATAAGTCTACTTATCCTATTGATAGATCATGGGGTTTTTTTTGTAAATTAATAATATTTATTTTATTTCTTGATGTTAATTCAAATATTTTTAAATGAAGGAAATACTAAATGTATTAGTTTGACAATCAACACCAAACATCACTAAAATTTCATGCTTTCCATTTTTAGGATTCTGGGTTAAGATTTCACTATGTTGCTGCTGGAGAAAGAGGCAAACCGCTTATGCTACTGCTTCATGGATTTCCAGAATTCTGGTAAACTTACCAACTTTTTCTTTTGCATTAAGACTTGTCTTATTGGCCTAGTGAACTTTGTGCTGCTATGTCAGAATGCCACAGACTGGGTAGGGGAATGTATAATGAACAGATGTTAATTTTCTTACACGTCTAGATTCTGGCAAGTCGCAAATCAAGGCACTGATGAGGGTTTTCTTATTGTGTCATCACATGGTAGAAGGTGGTAGGTCAGGGAGGTAAAAGGGGATGAACTCCTCTTTACATAATAGCATTAATCCCACTATGAAGGCAGATCTCTCATTATCATTTTTTTATTTTAAAGATTTTTTTTTAGTTGTAGATGGACACAATACCTTTATTTTATTTATATTTTATGTGGTGCTTAGGATAGAACCCAGTGGCCTCACACATGCTAAGCAAGTGCTTGACCACTGAGCCACCACCCTAGCCCCTCATTATCATTTTTCTTTTTCTTTTTCATTTTGAGGCAGGGTCTCACTAAGTTGTTGAGGCTGGCTTCTAACTTGTGATCCTCCTGCCTCAGCTTCCTGAGCCACTGAGATTCAGATTTCTCATCTTAAAAGCCACACATTTATACCATAGAATCATTTTACTATGATAACTTTTGATACACCCTAATCTACAGTTAATTGCCCAGAGAGATCATTTCTGAATATTCCTGATTCACAGCAATGGTTTTCCTCCTAAAGACACCTACATACATGTGCCACACATGGTGGCACATGCCTATAATCCCAGTAACTCAGGAGGCTGAGGCAAAAGGATCAAAAGTCTGAGACGAGTCTTAGCAACTTAGTGAGACGGAGTCTCAAAATAAAAATAAAAAGGGCTGGAGATATAGCTCAGTGGGTTCAATCCCCCATTCAAAAAAGAAGAAGGAAAAGGAGAATACTTAAATTTTTTTTGAAGATTAAAAAAGGTATCTTTTAATTTTTCAAATTTCTGAAATAGTTACAAAACAATATTTTTATGGAATATCTATTGTAGACAAAATACAACACTGGGTAGGGAAAAGGAGACTTTAAACAAACAAAAGGCTTGGAGCATTTCTTATCAGGAAGTGTTTAGTGAAACTTGGAGTGGGGAGAAGGCAGAGAAAAGAGGACCTGTGGAAACAATATAAACGATTTCCTATGCCTGAAGCTATTGGCTCATGTGAATGCAGGATAAATTGAAGACCTAAATATTTCATATTAAGAAGAAAACCTAGCACCAAAAATGAACAGTTAGTAGTTGCTGTATTAGTCTATTTGTGCTACTAAAACAAAATACCCAAGACTGAGTAATTTATAAAGAACAGAAATTTGTTTTCCACGGTTCTGGAGGCTGGCAGGTTCAGTGTCTGGTTAAGGCCCAGTCTCTGCTTTTAAGATGGTGCCTTGTTGCTGTGTCCTCCAGAGGAGTGGGGCCAAATGCTTTGCTCTCACATGGAGGAAGGTTGGAAGGACAAAAAGGGCCTTGCTAGTTCCCACTGACCCTTTTATAAGGTTGCTAATATCATTTATGAGAACTCTGCTCTCATGACTTAATCACCTCTTAAAGGCCTCTCTTGATAAGATCTCATTGGCAATCAAGTTTCAGCATATTAATTTTCCAGTACATATTCAGACCATTGCAGTTACCTAGGGGGAAATTTTCTGTTCTCTGTGATTTTATAGAGCCGAGTAAATACAGATGGAAGCAAACCTAATTAAAGTTTCTTTTTAATGAGCATCTTTAAAAGAGATGGTGGATATCAAAGTGGTGAAACCAGTTTTTGATGGTGCAGGGCTCTGATCTTCAGATCATTTATGAACTAAATAGGTCAAGAAATACATGAAAAAAAAATTTACTCTCCAAGTTGACTCAAAGGTATCCTATCTGGTGTTTTGTTTTTGTTTTTGTTTTGGTACCAGGGATTGAACTCAGGAGCAGTGAGCCACTCATCCACACCCACTGACCTATTTTGTATTTTATTTAGAGACAGAGTCTCACTGAGTTGCTTAACACCTTGCTTTTGCTGAGGCTGGCTTTGAACTTGCAATCCTCCTGCCTCAGCTTCCAGAGCCACTGAGGGATTATAGGCATGCACCACCATGCCCAGTTATGTGGTGTCTTTTGAAAGTTCTGGGACAACTACATGTCCCCAAATTTCTCCTATAGTGTCTCATAATACCTAGAATTCCACCATTTCAAATTCTTTACCTTTTCTAGAGTTTTAAAGATTCTGTGCCACCCAAAGTCCTGATGTAAAATGCATCTAGCTCTGAAAGGAATATTACCTTTAGACAATTTAGTGAATATTTTATGAATGAAAGGGACTCCGTGAACAAAGGCATTGAGAGGTTGTTAGTGTTCTAGGAAGAATTAGGAATTAAAGAAAGGAAGGGAGGATGGCAAAGACCTCTTTCTAAGAAGACTTCCTCTTCATGACGATTTTTTTTCCTGTCTGGAGTAGCTGAATAAGCAAACATGTCTGTTTTTCCATTTGGAAACAACGTAATTAAGTGGTAGGAACAGTTCCCAGTGCAATTCAAGCAGATGCATGTGGACTTGCCTTGTGGAGTACATGACATGACTGGCTCACAGTAAAATGTTACTCAGAAGCATTAGTCAAATCTGCCCAGAGTAACATAACTACAGAATCCTGCACAATCTTTTATAATAATCTTGCAGAGATGTTGTGAGAATAGAGTCAAAATATGTGAAAGCCCTTTCACATGGTCCCAGAGAATACTCAATAAGTGTTCATTTTCATCCTTCATTCTCATTCACTCATGTGGAGATGTATAATATTCTAATTCTGGTGATGACAATGATGATAGTTAACATTTACAGAGCATTCACCATGTCCCAAATACTCTTCCAAGTGTTTTGCATTTATCTTTTCCATTAAGCTTCATAGCTACCCTTCTGAAATAATGGGCAGTAGAACTAATGTCTGCTGTTTGTCCTCAGTCTATAGGAATGATAATGATCTAATAACAATCACGGATTCTCAGCCTTCTCATTTTACACTTTATGCAAACATTCAAGAGAGTGTTTAAAAGCCAGCCAAAAATGAAAGAATACCTTACTTTAACATTTTAAATCACCAATCTAAATAAAATTCATGATATAAAAAGAGGCAGTATTTATTCCAATGCTTTTCCATGTTCTTTTCCTTACTGGAATTTTACCTTTTTACATGTGGAACAATCTACATGAAGATAAAAGTGAGCCTCCAACCACTTCAACCACTTGGTAATTGTTTCAAAGAGTCCTGGAGAATGGCAGTGGTACTTATTTCATACAGAACAATAGATGCTCTCTGTTTTATCTTAAGAGATGATAATTTTTTTGCACATTTTTTTCATAGCATTGTCCCATTATTTACTCCTTGTGAGAGCCCATTTGCAAAACAGGAATGTATATGTCTAGGACCTTCAGTGAATGGGAGGGAGTCTAGCACATCAGCCCCCTTTGCTCCAGCAAAGTCAAATCTTGGATGTGTCCAAATGGGCTTTTGTTGTGAGGAATGGTTGATTTTTCAAAAAGCTACTAGAGATCTTTTCATTTAAAGACCCATCAAGTAGGAATTATATACACATTACAGATAGAAACAAGCCCCTTCTATCCATCAAATCTACTGTTATTCCAGAAAGAGCCTTCCTATAATTTAAAAGAAGAACAATAAACCCAGATAACTGAATTACTCAGATAGACCATATTGAATTCATTGAACTTTACTGACCATTAGTCTGAAAGCTACCTGGTTTTTCAGGGAGAGTTCTGAACTAACTACATGGAAATTACCCATGTGATAATCAAATATCTCTGAGTATGTTATACCTTTTTTTTTCCCTTTGGAATAGGTTTATTTCACTTAGCATGATATTCTCCAGCTCCATCCGTTTACCAAAAAATGCCATAATTTTATTCTTCTTTAAATCTGGATAATATTACATTATGTATATATACCACATTTTCTTTATCCTTTCATATGTTGAGAGGTACCTACATTGCTTCCATAGCTTAGCTATTGTGAATTGAGATACTATAAATATTGATGTGGCTTCATCACTGTAGTATGCTGATTTTAAGTACTTTGGGTATAAACTGAGGAGTGGGATAGGTGGGTCAAATGGTGGTACAAAACATTCCAAGTTTTCCGAGGAATCTCCATACTTTCAAGAGCGGATGCGCCAATTTACAGTCACAACAAAAATGTATGAGTGCACCTTTTTCCCCACATCCTCACCAACATTTACTGTTCCTTGTATTCTTGATAATTGTCTTTCTGACTGGAGTGAGATGAAACCTCAGTGAGTTTTAATTTGCATTCCTCCAAGTGCTAGAAATGTTGAACATCTTTTCTATATTTGTTAACCAATCATATTTCTTCTCCTGTGAAATGCCTGTTCGGTTCCTTTGCCCATTTATTAATTGGAGTGTTTGGTTGTTTGTTTGTTTGTTTGTTGTTTTTAGGGTTAAGTATTTTCAGTTCTTTGTAGATCCTGGAGATTAATGCTTTATCTGAGGTACATGTGGCAATGATTTTCTCCCATTCTGCAGACTCTCTCTTCACATTCTTGATTGTTTCCTTTGCTGTAAAGAAGCTTTTTAGTGTTATTCCATCCCATTTATTGATTCATGATTTTACTTCTTGTGCTTTAGGAGTGTTGTTAAGGAATTCAGTTCCTAAGCCAACATGATGAAGATTTGGGCCTATTTTTTCTTCTATTAGGCACGGGGTCTATGGTCTAATGCCAAGGTCTTTGATCCACTTAGAGTTGAGCTTTGTACACAGTGAGAGATAAGGATCTAATGAGTATGTTATACCTTAAGCCAAGACTTTCATGTGATGTTCATTCTGTCCTTTCTTCCAGTCAAAATGCCACTATGACCCATTATAGGATCCAGTGAGTTCCAACCTTAGAATTTAGGACAAGATTCTAAGATTTATGTTTTAAGACAAAACTTTTCTTCTTTTAAAAGCCAAAAGAGAAAAGAAAACCTTTATGCATGGCATTTTAAGCCAATTTAAATTTATATTGTAAATATAAATGTAAATGTTATATCTCTTTTAATTAAGTTTTGCCTAACTACTCAAGAAATTATAAATTTATAAATTATAAATTTGTAGGTCAGGAATATTTGATGCAATAAAAACAAAACAATCATTTATTAGTAATGTGTGTGAAAGTACTTTTTAAACAGAAAAGCACCATACAAATATAATGTATTATCTACATTTGTCATCATTTCCTGAGAATAGCTATTGAGAAATGGTGATGTTTAATGTATACTATTACATGGTACTCAGAAAAAAATAAAACCCTGAGTCTTCTTCCTGAAACTCTAAAGAAAACATCAAAGAAGATAACACATCTGTGAGAATTTTAGCTAAATTAGCCCCAAATAAGGCTGTTTGTCAAAGACAATTTTTCTCCCACTGTCTTTACCTCAATTTGCATCTCTTTTAAAAATATTTTGAGCTGACCCAGGCAATTTCTGTGAGCCATCTTCAACCCCAGCTGTATGGAATGCGTCATCATTCAAGAGCTGAGGCAAGAGAAGGCTTCTGTGGCAGATGGCTGAGCACAGAGGCCGAATGTCAAGGCCTTTCTCTATGAAGAGGAAAAGGATGTTTTAACCTAAGAGGGGCCAACCTGGTAACCCAAGAGAAGTTGAGCCCTCCTTATGTTAAGAGTAATAACTGGGAAAGAGGCATTTTTTTTTTTTACCCTCAGTGGCTCCTGCTATTACCTAAAGCTACCAGAAAAAAGACAACATGAATGAAAATAGTTTTGTTTATAATGTTTCAGTTACTGATTTTGTAATATGTCTCATTCTTGTATTAAGGGGTTGTATATATTTATTTCAAATGAATGACATGCTCATTAGTCTATCACTGATGTGATTTCTTTTTCAGTTTAAGGCTAAAGTGTAAATGTGTTATTCTTTTTTAATTCCAGGAAGAGAACATATAAATATTATTTTGTAATTTATTAAAATATGCAGTTACCCTATTTCTTAGAATTATTTAGGGTATGGCTTGGCTCTATTCATTGTTAATAGCACCAATAGATGTGCTTGGTTTTATTTATTTATTTATTTATTTATTTATTTATTTTTCAGTACTGGGAATTGGAACTCAAGGGTGCTTTACCACTGAGCTACATCCCCAGCCCTCCTACCACCACACTTTTTTTTTGGGGGGGGGTACCAAGGATCAAACCCAGAGGTGTTTAATCACCAAGTCACATCCTCAGCCCTTTTTATATTTTATTTTGAGTTAGGGTCTCACTAAGATGCTTAGAGCCTCACTAAGTTGCTGAGGCTGTCTTTGAACTTGCAATCCTCCTGCCTTAGCTTTTTTGTTGTTGTTGTTGTTATAGTTGTACACAATACCTATTTTTTATTAATTTACTTTTATGTGGTGCTGAGGATCAAACCCAAGGCCTCAAACGTGCTAGGCAAGCACTCTACTGCTGAGCCACAACCCAAGTCCCCATCCCAATGTTTTTTATGAACAAAGCCATAAAAGCAAAACACAGTACCCATGTGTGTTCACCATAGCTGCTTAAGGCTGCAGGGGCAGCACAATGTGTACTCTGAGGCCAGACTACCTAAGTTTGAATCCTGGTTGTCCTACTTACTAACCTTGTGCCCTTTGGCATTTCAATTAACCTTGCTGTGCCTTTGACTCTTCATCTGTAAAGTGGGGATAATAATACCTACTTCATAGTATCATTTTGAAGATCAACATTACCACATTTGAAGGCACATAAAATTGTGCCTGGCACATAATAAGAATGACATGGATGTCAGCTCTTTTTATTATAAAGCACGTGACAGAGAATGAGTGAAAAATAATCAGTCTAGAAAACTGGGCAATTGTCAAATCTTAAAGGTTTGGTCTTCCAGGGTAATGAGCTTGGGCTTCATGTTATTAATAAAAAGGAGTCACAAAAAAAATCTTTAAGCAGGGCAATGACATAAGACCATTTGTGTTTTTGCTGTATCATTTTGATTTTGTAGAAGAGACAGCTGAGGGGAATGAAATGGACACGGACCAATCAATAGGCTGCTGCATAAATAGATGCCTGATTTAAGGTATTCATAGCAGGATGGATGGGAGGAGTGATTACATAAATATTTAAGAGGTTAAATCTGCAGAACATTATTGATTTGTTAGGAGAGATCATAAAGAAGGAAAAGTTGGGATTTATTTATAAAGACAAGAATTCAATTCAAAATTATAATAAAGGCAAGTGAGAAAATAATAAAATCATGTGTGTTGACATACAAAAATCTTTAAGGAAGCAAACTGTTTCATTTGCCTGTTACAACCCAGAGATAAGATTAACAAGATTACTATGGAGGGCTGGGGTTGTGGCTCAGTGACAGAGAGCTTGCCTCGCACATGTGAGGCACTGGGTTCTATCCTCAGCATCACATAAAAATAAATAAATAAACAAAAGAAAGATATTGTGTCCATGTATAACTAAAAAAATATTTTTAAAAAGATTACTATAGCCTAGCCAAAAAAGATGCTGTCTCTTAACATTTTCAAATTCATCTTAAATGTCAGTGTATTTGCAGTTTTTCCACACGTCATAGAAATCGTAGTAATTGATCAGAGGTTCTATATCTATTCTTAATTCCAAATGTGTGTCTGACCCCCTTCCTGATAGTCTTATCTATTGATGTAAGTGATTGACTTGTTTAAATGGGCCTAACTGCTTTATGTCACTTCATATTGCAGTCTGCTTCTCACTGCTGGTTTATAATCTTGCGTCTATCCCTGTGTTTGCTTGTCTAATGCACTCAAAAAGTATTTTCAGAGAATAATCTCCCATTTGGCTTGTGTCAAATACTTTTTTTTAACTGTGTTTTCATGAACAGATGTGCATGCAGATTCTCTTTGAAAAATACTTATTTTGAGTTTCATAACATAATGAGTCACTTTTTAAAAATCTCTTTTTTTCATAGCTGTTATCTAAAATAACTTTGCTTATTTGAGAAATAAAAACTCCCGGATTTCTATATTTTTCAATTAATTCTGTCCTTCATGATCAAGAACAGGGGGAATGTCTGGCTCAGCAGAGGCCTCCAGGATTTGCTGCAGCACTATAGTCATTCTAACTGGTCAGTGCTGGCTCATTTTCATGGTTAAATATTTTGATTATCCTCATGGTCTAGGATCCTCCACAGCATTTTACTTTGGCAAGCAGGAATTGGTCTTAAATCATTGTTCTATTGGATTCTTTCAGTGACAATTTTTGTTTTAACCTTTGTATTTTTTCATCCACTGTGTTATAGTTACTGAAAACAATGAGCCCTATTTGACAGTGGAGTAAGGTGAGTAAAATCTGCTTTAGAGGGAAATAAATATCATCTAGGAAAATGGTTCTGCAATATGAAAGTATTTTGTTTACCTTACTCTACCAGAGTCCTAGGCAGGATAAGTATTTAGAAGTTTTGGTAAAACTTTCAAGCTCATCTTTTCTTCCACACTATTTTAAAACTTTATAATCTATTTATTCTGTCTAGAAATTCAGGCTGTAAATTAACTAACTGCTCTTAGTACAGATTCCCTGATATTAGGAAATACTTAGAAAATTGATTAAATATATGTATATTTGTGTGTATATATATAAGTCAATTTTAATAACTGATATTTTGTAGTTTCTGTAAATACTGGTATATTGTTCTAACCTACTGGAGCTAGTAAAGGATAAAATAGCTATAATAAAGATCCTCAGTGCTTCCTTTTCACAAGGTTCTCTTTTTCCTGCTGACAGGCAACTATGTAACCTTTTTCAAAATAAGAATTCTTGGGCTGGGGTTATAGCTCAGTGAGGCTGGGCTAAGCTCAGTGAGGCTGGGCTTAGTAGCTCAGTGGTGGAGTACTCACTTTGCATGTGGAAGGCACTGGGTTTTATCCTCAGCACCACATAAAAATAAATTAAAGGCATTGTGTCCATCTAAAACTATATAATATATATATATATATATATATATATATATATATATATATATATATATATATATTTTTGGTAAAATGTGCTAATGTAAAGNATATATATATATATATATATATATATATATATATATATATATATATATATATATTTTTTTTTTTTTTTTTTTAAAGAATTCTTAAAGTTTCCACTTAGTAAATCTTTAATGTTACTGTTCATTTTTGAGATGAAGTCTCACTATGTGATCCAGCCTGGCCTCAAACTTCTGGGCTTAAACTATCCTCCCTCCTGTCTCAGTCTCCCAAGTAGCTGTGAGAACCTTCAGGCACTCACCTGGCTAACTCTACTCTTTGTATTACTTAATAGGGTATTTTTAATGTTTCCTTTTCCCTGCAGGTATTCTTGGCGTTACCA
This sequence comes from Marmota marmota marmota, assembly GCF_001458135.2. Classification (NCBI taxonomy): domain Eukaryota; kingdom Metazoa; phylum Chordata; class Mammalia; order Rodentia; family Sciuridae; genus Marmota; species Marmota marmota. The sequence continues at coordinate 7,145,094 of NW_026000076.1, read as the reverse complement.
ACTGAGGGAATTTAAAAGTGAATATAGAGTTGTCGCCCTGGATTTGAGAGGCTATGGAGAAACAGATGCTCCCAGCCATCCAGACAATTATAAATTAGACTGTCTAATTACAGATATAAAGGATATTTTGGACTCCTTAGGTAGGTTAGTTTAAAAAATATATTAATTCTTTTTAAGGGACTAACATTCAACAAATTGCAAGTTGATGAGTTCTTGGGAGGATGTGTTTTCCATCTACCCTAGCTTTTATCTGGATCCTGTCACCATGATTTTGGGTATATAGCCTGAAATATTTATACAAGAAATTTAAAATAATGCATCATGAATAAACATTCACGAATAACTTTCAAATTTGTTATTACAAATAGACCTTTCTTCTCTTCCTTTGGGGAACTAAGAGGAGGAAGATGCTGTCTGGTAGGGAAATAAACAGATCTAATGCATACTGTTTATTATTTTCAGAACTATATTATTGAAATTTTGATTCCTGAGCTCATACCTTCAGAGCTCACACTTAAATATTTATTAAAAATATTATAAATATTATAAGATGTAGAAGCACTTGCATTACCTCTCTTGAATTGATCAGGGAATATCACAATAATATTGTATAACCACCCTAAACTCAGTGACAAACAGCCATAATAATTTATTCCTGTTTAGGGATCTGCAGGTCAACTGTAGCTGGATCTCTCTTGGTCTGTGCCTCAGGCTGCAGGTCCACCTGGGACTGGTTTCTCTCTGAGATGGGCTTGGAGGTAGCCAAGGACAGGTGCAGGGGTGGAGGAATCTTCTCCTGGCAGTGGTAGAAGTGGCAAGAGTCTGAGTCCAGCTGCACAAGCATATTTCAAGTTTCTATTAACAGCCGATTGGCTAAAGCATGATATATAAAAGTATAGCACATGCAATTTTTATGGTAGAATGCAAAATCAGGTCAAGCCACACTAAAAAAAGCAAATCACATGTCTAAGTTTAACATCAAAGGGCAAAAAAGTATACTTGCTTCTGTGGCAGTAAGGAGAGGGCAATAATCTAATCTACTACATTTCCTTTGACTAAAACCCAGATGTTACCATCAGTATGTTAATGGAAACAACATAGAGAAAAACACCATGAAATCAAAGGTCTTTCCTACAATAATCTAACAACAGAACAGATCAGACAAGTATTTTTAGAAAAGAAAAAAAAAATTGGATGGGGTCTAAGGTATCAACATGAATGTTACATGCATGTTACATGATGTACAACATGTTATTATTGAGTCTAATTATAATAAAATAGCTATATTTTCAGATGATGATTTTTGAACAGCTGTATTTCATTCAGATTTTGTAATAATTCCGATCTGGCCTAAACTTGTCATCACAGATTTTCTAGCCAAATCAATATAAATAGAGGTTTTGTGTGTGTGTATGTTAGTGTAGTAATGGTGAGAAATACTTGAAAGAATCAATTTTAAGTACTCCAGGAATAAATTACAAATGATTCTTATCCATTTGTATAAGAGCAATCCTGTAGAAGTCTCTATTAATAATTTAACTTACTTCAGGGGCTGGAGTTGTGGCTCAGTGGTAGAGTGCTCACCTCGCACGTGTGAGACCCTGGGTTCGATCCTCAGCACCACATAAAAATAAATAAACAAAATAAAGATATTGTGCCCATGTATAACTAAAAAAAATTAAAAAATAATTTAACTTACTTCATACTACTATAATGATTACATAAAAAGAAATTTATATAGTCGCATGCCAATTATGCTGCGATACATTCTGAGAAATACATCATAGACAATTTTGTCTTTGTGCAAACATCAGAGCGTACTTCCAGAAACCTAGAGGGCATAGGTCAATCACTTAACATGGCCTCGTAATGCAATTAAGAGCTGTGACATATACAAGACATATGAGGCTGCTGCCAGCATAACACAGCATACTGTTTTACAATCATTTTTGTTTATAATTAGAGTCTATTCTAAAATAATGATTAAAAGTATAGTAAGTATATGAACCCATAACATGGCCATTTACTATTGTTGTCAAGTGTTACGTACCATACATGATTGATTGTGCTGCAGTACTTTCATATGACTGAGAGCACAGGTTTGTCTACCAGTATCTCCACAAACACAGGGCTACAATAGAACAGCTATGTCACTAGGTGACAAGAAATTTTCAACTTTACTATGTTCTTATGGAACTACCATCATATACATAGCCTGCCATTGATGGAGCTCAATGGTTCCAAAATTGTCACAAATTTGAGCTTATATATAGTCATGTGCATGACTGTATATAATTGATGGTATAACTAAGACTTTCCAATAATTCAGTTTGACTTCACACTTCCAAATTAATGACTTTTTTTTTACTGTTTAGTTGTAACATTGGATTTGTGAAGTTAAAGAAAATAGATAATTCTTGAAAATAAATGTTTGTAAGTTGGACATAAATGAGTCATTTATGACTTTAGTATAACTAGTAACTTCTCAGCATTCAAAAACTAACCCAAATAATCTTGTTTATTATCTAATTATGTACAGTCTTTATCATGACTTCCATATTTAGCTCCATAAGACCAGAGCTGAGCTGGCTATTTCAGACCTTTTTTTTTTTAAATGTAGATTCCTGGGAGAGATTCTAAATTTGTAGATCTAGAGTGGAGACCTAAGCAACTAAATTTTCTAAAAATCTGGCTAGGTAATTCCGATATACAGACAAATTTTGGAACCACTGAGCTCAAAATATATATGAAAGTGCATAATTTATAGGATACATAGGGTGGGAGGGTAGAAAGAATAGTTTCAGAAGTATAACTGTGTTATGTGACGTAATGATGCACCCACCTGTTTCTTTTCAAGGATGTCAACATTATTTCCTCTATCACAGGGTATAGCAAGTGTGTTCTGATTGGTCATGACTGGGGAGGCATGATTGCCTGGCTCATTGCCATCTGTTATCCTGAAATGGTGATGAAGCTTGTTGTTATTAACTTTCCTCATCCAAATGTATTTACAGGTGAGTTTGAGTTTTTATTAAGACATCTCTGCTAATGTAATAAGTTGCTATTGTCTCTGACAGTTTGGATTAAGAACAGAAAACTTTGGTTAACATAATCTTTTAAAAATTATATGACTGAGCCATGATAGCACATGACAGTGTCAGATACCTTGGTTTGAAATCTTCCTGAAGGGCCTAAGAATATTTAATTTCCTATTTGCATGCATATTTTTATTCCTTTTTGGAAAAATTTTTACTGTAACTTGGAGAGGGATAATGGGGAAAATGCAGTGACATTACTTTGAAAGTAATGAATCCTGACAGCCTAGAAATAAATTCTCCTCTTATCTGACTCCTTTGGCTATTAGAAATAAAGTATTCTTAAGCAGTAATTCTCTCTCTTTTTATATTATTTAATATTTTTTTGCGGGGCTGGGGGTGGAACCCCAGGATGGAAACCTAGGCAAGCACTTTACCACTGAACCACACCCCCAGCCCTAAAGCAGCAACTCTCAAATTTTTAGTCCCAGGACTACTTCTTATTTTTTTAACTTTTAAAATTAGTACATTATAATTATACTTACAGTGATATTTGTTGTTATATATTTTCATGTGTACACATGAAATATAATTTGGTCAATTTCATTCCCATTTCATTTCCATTCATTCTTTTTTTTTCTTTTTAGAGAGAGAGAGAGAGAGAGAGAGAGAGAGAAATTTTTTTAATATTCATTTTTTTTCGCTTTTTCGGCGGACACAACATCTTTGTTTGTATGTGGTGTTGAGGATCGAACCCAGGCGGCATGCATGCCAGGCAAGCGCGCTATCGCTTGAGCCACATCCCCAGCCCCCCCATTCATTCTTTATACTCTTAAAATTATTAAAGATCCCAATACAATTTTGTTTATATAGGTTTTATCTGTAATAGTCACTGTAAAGAACTTAAAACTGACAAATTTTTAAAATAATTAGGTATTAATTTATTTTAAAACCCTATTACATGCTAACATAAATATCATATTTTAATGAAAACTAATTACAGCCTTCTAGTTAGTCTAAAACTACTAACTACACAAAACAAAATTTTAGTGAAGAAAGTTACTGTTTTAAAATTTTTGCAAATTTCTTTATATTTTTGCTTAGTGGAAGACAGCTGCTTTCTCATATCTGTGCCTTCATTCAATCTGTTGCAGTATGTTGTTCGAATTGAAGAAATGTGGCCTCAGATTTGTAACTGGAAAAGGGAGGAATATTTTAATAGCCTTTTCAGATAACTGTAGATCTTCTTCCTTAATACTACATACTTCAACATCAAAACTGGTGGTTTCTTGAAGGTTAGGAATCTGGAATATGATAGCATGAAAAGAATCTTTACATATTCTGTTACATTAACATCCACTACTCTCTCAGCACCTTTTAGTGGTTTTGATGCTCGGGATTGAACGTAGGATGCTCTACCACTGAGCTATGTCCCCAGCCCTTTTTATGAGTCAGGGTCTCACTGAACTGTAAAGGCCTCAAATTTGTGATCCTCCTTCCTCAACTTTACAAGTAGCTGGGATTGCAAACATGTACCACCACTGTGTCTGTCTTTCTCTAGCACTTTGAATAGACCTTTTATCTATGCATAATTTTGTATCATCATGCATTGGAAGATATTGGTTCTGAGAGTTAGGCAGATCTTCAATAAGTAGACACATTTCATTATGTAATATCAAAAAATCACATCCATTAACATCACTCCAGTCTCATCAGGAAAATCCTTTAAGCGGGGCATAGTGGCACGTGCCTGTAAACCCAGCATCTCCAGAGACTAAGGTAGGAGTATCGAAAGTTCAAGGACAGCCTCAGAAACTTAGTGAGACCCTAAACAACTTAGCAAGATCCTGTCTCAAAATAAAAAGGGCTGGGGATGTGGCTCAGTGGTTAAGCATCCCTGCATTCAATTCCCAGTATCCCCTGCCAAAAAAAAAAAAAAAAATCCTTCAAGCCTAGCATAATGGCTCACATCTGTAATCTCAGCAACTCAGGAGGCTGAGGCAAGAGGATGGCAAGTTCCAGGCCAGCCTCAGCAACTCAGTGAAATGCTGTCTTAAAATAAAAAATAAAAGGGGTTGGCAATGTAGCCCAGCGGTAAAGGGCCCTGGGATCAATCCCCAGTGCCCAAACAAACAAACAAAAAAATCTTTAGTATTGCAAAACTTAAGCCCACAGTAGCAGGTGTAAGTTTTCCAAAAGTCTAATTTTCACTTGAAAGCTTGAATTTTATCAATGGCAAAAAAAAAAAAAAAAAATACTGCTGATGGTTTTCCTTGAAGTAAACAGACTTATTTTGTTAATTTTCAAGAAATTATTTCCCAAATACTCGTTTCAATGAGGACAGTTTGTCCTTCTTTCAAGTAAAAATGTATTCTATTAAAAAAAAAGCTAATTCAACTCACTAACTCAAGAAATTGCAGAAGTACTTTTCCTTGAGACAGCATTATATTGGGTATAAAATAAACTACTCTATGTGTACTTTCTATTTCATCACATGTAATATTAAAAATATGTATGCTTAAAAGTCCAATCTAATAGAATTAATAATTTTTCCTATTTCATCAAAACCCGTTAAGTGGAACTGGCACTTGATTAAATAAATTAATTTATTTACTACAAGTGTTCAGTGGTGAAGAATACAACTAGTAGTATTTTTTAGTGCCAGCACCTTGATTTGTCCTAAGACAGCAGTGGTTTTATCCATCATAGCTTTTGTACCATTGTGCAAATTTCAATACAGTGGAAAAAAACAAATAATGTCTTAGCATTGTTACAAAATTGATTTGACCACCTCGATACTTTAAAAGGATCTTGGAGATCCCATATGAACTACTCTTTAGAACCTTTGCTTTAAAGACAACTCTCTAAGTCTTAATAGTGATTAACAACCTGTGAACAATGTCCAGGCACATTTTTATTTGGTTTCAGCAAAGAGTATATTATTGTCCTCTTTACCCTTGTTAGATTTTTCTGAGGATCCAGTACTGCTAAGACTCATAACAGCCTTTAGGAAGCAAAATTCAGATCAACATATTTTTATTTCTTCCTCAAAATTAAACAAGTGAGGAAGAAAGTAACAGCAATGACCACATAAATACTATATGTTTTAAATGTAAGCATTGAATTTTAGATACATATGCAATTGACCTAACTCTGTTGAGGTACAGTAGGATGGTTACTTAGTATTCAAATTAACAGAGATTCCTTATTTTTTTTCCCCTCAGTTGAAATGGGGAGAAGTCATAGTACATGCCTGTTCAGTTGATCAGGATCCTAAAGTAAATGTTATTTTGGTGGCTGTGCTACATAGATGAACTGTAATTGGTGATTTCAGCAAAAAGATATTTGGAAAATTTCTGGAACTATTTTATCGATCACAGTTTCTATCCCATCAGGTCAATATAAGGTTTCGAGTAACATGCCTTATTTTTTCTTTTAGTTGTATTGATCTCTGTTAATGCAGGAGTGAATAAATCTTGTTCAGTGATGGCTTTACAAAAAGTCTAGCATAACAGTGGTACATTTAAAATTATATTTTTAAAAACTCCACCCATGTTGAATATAGTTACAAAATAAGAAAAGAATGACCTTTACAGGAAGGAAAATGAAAATATAGTGCACAATACCCAATAAGTATATATTTGCAATATATATCATCATATTACTCCCAGTTTAAAACTTCAGTGTTTCCCCAAAGCACTTAAAAAAAATTCTTGCCACTCCAGTCCTACCTGATCAGATTTCTGTTTTTCTTTCCGATTCATCTCATGCTCCCTTCCCCTCCTTCACTGCACACCTGCCACTCTGGCCTTCTTTCTGCTGCTTGCATATTCTAAGTCCAGGACTTATTTGCTGTTCCTGAATGCTCCTCCTAGAGCTTTCCTTTTTATCATTCATCAGTACGCAGCCTACATATCACATCTCCAGAGAGGCCTTCTCTGACCACCTCTACTGAGAGTCCCTCCATCTGACCCTACCATCACTCTAATATGTTACTTGTTTTATTTTCTTTGTGTCATTCTTGCTCTCTAAAGTGATCTTTTAAGTATTTGCTATTTACTTACAAGTTCTTTGCTCTTAGGGACATTTTCTGTCTTGTTCACTGCTAAATTCTATGGCACACAGTAAATAGTGAAATATTCATTGAATGGCTTTTCTAGGTATGTGAATAAAGTTATAAGAAATTCTTCAGTTGCTTTTGAGGGCAAATGAGTAAGATGTTCAATTCAAATCAGTTAGTAAGGAAAAACTTTTATCATTGGGAAATTACATAACTAGGAATTCCTAAGAAAAATGTTAGGTGACCTTGGAGCAAAAACAATGTTTAGGCTCCCTTTTATCCTCTGAGACTTCATACAGTGGAACTTGTTGGGGTTTTTTTTTGTTGTTGTTGTTGTTTTGTTTTGTTTTTTGTTTTTTTACTTAAAGTTCTGTAAGTTTTCTAAATAGTAGAAATACTTATAATAAAGTAAAAGTACATAGAAATTGTTCTAAAGAGAAATATACACAAACTTGATGCATTCTTTGTTGGAATTGTCCTAAAGGTGAAATTGCCCTAAAATGAAGTTTTTCAATAGAAAAAAAATAATTATATCTCTTGGATAAAGTCAAACATAACATTTTAATTGCAGAATATATTTTACAACACCCTGCTCAGCTGTTTAAATCCAGTTATTACTACTTCTTCCAAATACCATGGTTCCCAGAATTCATGTTCTCAATAAATGATTTCAAGGTAAGTCAACCAAATAATGCATTATTGTTATTAATGAAAAATATTTTTAGTGAAAGTCCATCTTTAAGAATGAAAAATTAAATAAAAATGATAAAACAATGAATTGTTTTAAGGACTTTTCTATAGGCTTATTTATTTTTATAGTCTCTTTATATATTTGATTGTCTGGCTGTTGTTCATTTTTGTGTGTGTGTGTGTGTGTGAGAGCTTGTACTCCTCAGGCATATCTCTTTTTAGAGAACATCTCATGGGGAGGTGAAGGACTATGAATACCATCTGAGAAAGTTTGACAGCAGCAGAAGTAGAAGCCCTTGGGAATAAACAAATCCCCTAAACAAACTAAGTATGCAGATATAGACATATACCATGAACACTGATATGCAGATATCTTAGAACCTTATTGAATGCTGATATATCCAAAATGGTGTTAGATATTGAGTAAGTTAAAGAAAAAAGACAACATTTTACTGAAAATAATTCTGTGTATATCTTTGAAAGATAAGTAGTTGGGGGTGGCGAGGGGGGACAGGGGATTGAACCCAGAGCCTTGCACATGCTAAGCACATGCTCTACCAAGCATAAGCCCAACCCCATTATTAGGTTTCTATCAAACCTAATAAGGAATGACAACTGCTTAATATCATTTAATACCTATTCAAATTTCTTTAATGATTTTAACTGTCTTGATATACCTCATTTGTTTGAATCAGAAACCAAACAAGGTCCACACATTCTGTTTGGTGATTTTGCCCTTTTTCCCCCTTATTTTTATGTTTTAATTGAGACAGGGTCTTGCTGTGCTGCTCAGGTTGGTCTGGAACTTCTGGGTTCAAGTGATCTTCCTGCCTCAATCCCTCGAGTAGCTGGGACTATATGCATGTGCCACTGCACCTGGATGTCATGGCCTTTGAAATGATTAGAGTTCCTTTTTTCTTTTTCTTTTTTAATACCAGTTATTTATTGAAGAACTTGGAGTATTCATCCTAGGGAAAGATCTACATTTTGGATTTGACTAATTGTTTCATCAGAGTGGTATTTCATGTTCTCTAACCTTTCTCTCCCTACTTCATAGGTGCTGCTGATACAGAGGTTTAACTGGATTGAATTTTAATTTGACAAGAAACTTAATAGGTTGTGCTGTGTGTTTTCTAACATGTCACCTCAGGGATGCAGATAATGTCCAGTTGCCCTGATTTCAATAATACTAACACTGATCAGTAGGCTCACGCATTGTCTTCAACCTATCCAAAATTTCCTGAAAACCTTTCACCAAATGAAGCTTAGCATGCATTGATGATGACAGTCTGGATTTATTGTTTCAATATGATGTGCAAAACATTGATTTTCTAATCATTCTTTGTGCTTTACTAAACCGGAATTCCATAAAGAATTTTACATCTTCTATTTTATTATTCTTAAATAGAGTTCACACAACAATGTCAGGATAAATGCCTTATTCTTTTATTAAACAACTTTCAGTGTAATCAGTGTATATTTGTTATGTACCAATCAATCACAGTTGTTATGTCTTTTCTTGATACTCTGATTGTCCTATAGTAGGCAAGTGGGAACCCTTGTGTCCCTTAAACTAGTGTCAGTACTTAAATGCTCAGGAACATTTGACCTTAATATATTAGACTTACTTCTTATTTTCTGCCCTAGATCTGGAACCAGATATTTATCCAAGGTATTTTAGTGCCTTTTAGTAGGAAGCAGTATTTAGATTCCAAAATCTGGGTGTCAAGGTGATCATTGTTACTGGGTTGTCATTGCTTCTAGGTTTTCCCATTGCACAGAATTTGGACATACAGATTCATAAATCACAAGTTCTTATTTGTATTCCCAAGGTAAATTTAAGATGACAGAGTTTTTACTTAACTTCTTTGATTTTATGTAAAACATTTCTGAAACAAAGTACATTCAGAGAGGGCTTGTTTGTCTCTGTCCCCTCTACCTCATTTCACCCTTCTCCCAGAGGAAACCATTTTGTTTGGTTTGGTTTTATCTTTCTGCTGTTTTTGTTTGTTTGTTTGTTGTACCACAGATTGAATGCAGGAGCACTTAACCACTAACCCACACCCCCAACACTTTTTATTTTTATTTTGAAACAGGATCTCACTAAGTTGCTGAAGGCCTTGCTAAATTGTTGATACTGGCTTTGAATTTGTAGTTTTTCTGCCTCAGCCTCCCAAGCCACTGAAATTATAGGTGTGTGCTACCATAACTAGCTCTGCCATTTCATTTTTTTTCTAAAAAAAGCAAATAGGTATCCATTTGTCTCCCCCTTCTTACACAAAAATAGTATATCTTTTACACAAAAGATAAATACCATATTCCACCCTATTTTTTTCAACTTAATACAATATTCTGGCAATCAATCCTTGTAAGTATAGAGAGATTGTCTCCACCTTTTCTTGGAATACTAAGAATACATAGTATACCACTCTGGGGCTATACCATAGTTTATTCAACCAGTACCCCATTGATGAACTTTTGATTGTTTCCAGTCATTTTCTGTAACAAATAATGTTGTAGTTAATCTTCATACATATGTCATTTTCATATTTTTGTAAGTGTGTTTTGGGGTTGAAATTTTTGCATTTTAAACAAGTCTTTCAGTTATTCTGATGCAGGAGGTTTAGATCCATACTTTGAGAAATGCTGATATAAAGCAGTATTTTTCAAAATGCAGGTGGGGACCCATTAGTGAGTCATGAAATCAATTTAGGAGCTTGCAACTAGAATGCAACTGGAATGTTTAAAAATTTATAACAGAATTTAATTGAGAATGTCATTGTATATTATAAGATTAAGGACTGTTTCTTTAAACTTTTGTTTTATATATTGCATATATTTCTGAAACTTATTTGAACTGAATCATGATGTAAAAATGCATTTGTTACTCTGGTATGGTCATAAAAGTTTGAACAACTTCATAGGGGAAGAGATTGGTTGTCAGTAAACAATATCTACAGTATTAAGGAAGGCTTTTTGGTAGGGGAAGCACTTGAGCTGGGCCTTGTAAAATATAAACAGACACCATGAAGACAAGACACTTATTGTAAGATTGCAAAGGAGATTAAAAGGGAAGAATATAAAAAATAAAGCAAGGAAAACAGAAATGCATAGAATGTCTTTGTAAACAATGAGGTATCAAACCTGACTAAAGCTGAAATTAGAAGTTGTCATTGCTATCCAATTTTAAAGTCAATGTTTTAGTTTATTACTAGATAACTGAATAGTTTTAATTATTCTCTTTCCACTTAAATTAGGCATTGAAACACCTATTTACCAGTCAAAGCACTGGAATTGGGAGAAAAGGGTGTCGATTAACAACAGAAGATCTTGAAGCTTATATTTATGTCTTTTCTCAGCCTGGAGCATTAAGTGGTCCAATTAACCATTACCGAAATATTTTCAGGTTAGTATAATTTCTTTTTGTTTAAGTAAAATATTTCAGTCTGATCCTAAAGAGAAAATATTTTATTTTTAATATTTAGTTCACCCTTTATCCAAAGAGTCAAATTCAGAATTCTGATTTTTTAATAGCTGCGTAATCTTTTTTATGAAAAACTTCAAACTTATGGAAAACAATATAACAGATAATAGATAAAATAACATAATAGGTCCTCCATGTAGCTGTCACTTGTCTTATCCATAAAATTTTAAGAAATATTTTTTTCAGTGCTGAGGATTGAACCCACTGAACTACAACCCAACACTTTTCATTGATTTTGAGACAGGGTCTTGCTAAGTCACCAAGGCTGGTCTCAAACTTGTAATCCTCCTGCTTTGGGCTCCTGAGTTGCTGGGATTACAGGCGTGCAACACTGAGCCCAGCTCAGCACTTTATATTTCTAGGTTATGTTAGTACTCAAGATACAGTTAGTACTTAAGAAACACTGATGACCAAAACTAGATAAGGTTCCTGATTTCACAAAAGTTGTAGCATTGTGGGAAAATAGACATTAAGCAAGTAGTCACAGCAATTCAATGCATGGTCATAAATTAACAGGTTTTGATAGAGATGAGAACTTAGAAAATGGGGCATGAACAAAAAGTAAAGGGTGATTTAGATGTTGATTAGACAAGGTTAAGGGCAGGAGGAATTCTACTAAAAAGCATGGACCAAAAGAAAAAGAAAAAGCATAGACCAAAGCCATATAGAAAGATTCAGTGTTGTGGCTTCAAGTGATACAATTAAAGTCAATTTGGCTGGAGCACAGAAAGCGGGGGTGCAGAGAAAAGCATGGAATAAGGGTGGGCCCAAAGGTAATTAGCAGCTGGCCATGCAGAGAGTCGAGTAGGACACATCAAGGATTTAAGATTATGCATGTGAAGCCAATGGAAGAGAGTTTTAAGCAGAAAAGAGAAATGACCCAATGTGTATTTGGATAACTTCACTCAGGCCATTATATGGGAGAATATATTGGAGGAGATTCAGAGTGAACATAGGGAAACCATAACAGTTCAGGCTAAAGATGATGGTAGCTTGAACTAATCTGAAAACAGTGGAGAAGAGGAGAGAGTAGGTAGATTTGAGAGATATTTAAGAAGTAAATTAGGAAAGGGGTTGGTGATGGGTTAGACGGAATGGGATGAAGAAGGATCTCCAAGATGGCCCTGGATTTCTGGCATGCACTTCTGTATGGATAGCCATGCTATTTGCTGAGATAGAAAACACTAGAAGAAGAATATTTTTGAGGGAAGGTCATGAAATTTATTGATCACTGGCTGAGCTTAAGGTAATACTTTGGATATTCAAATAGGTAGTTGGATATTAAGGTATGGAACTCAGGAGAATATCTGGAATAAAGATACAATAAAAGCTGGGAATCACTGACAAAAATAACTGAAGCTTTGGTTTCAGAAGACATTTTCTAGGGAAAAAATAGTGTAGAAGAGAAGAGATGGAGCTTTAGATTTGAACTCTAACCAGGAGAAAAAGATTTTTCTTGAGAATTAGCAAACTGTTTACAACCTGCTTAAGGAGGTGTAGGTTTCTGAATTTATTCTACCTCTGTAATACTGGAAATCCAGGGGCAGGAAGTATATTTTGACATAGTCTTAATCTGTTAACAATTCCTAGGAAACCTGGCAGAAAAATAGACAAAACCTTTCCACCTTCAGACCTTAAGATACTGTCACAGATAAAGTCCCCTGAAGATGAATTTATGATCCAAATTACAAAAACCGCCCAATAATACCAATCCACCAATGATGAGAATCATAATATAATTGCAGCAGAACCCCTGTAAATTTCAAATAATAGAACTAATAGAAACTATAACGTGTGTGTGTGTGTGTGTACTGGTATTGGGGATTGAACCCAGGGGTGCTTTACCTCTAAGCTACTTCCTCAGTCCTTTTTATTTTTATTTTTTAGAAGGACAAAATGTTTTATTTTAAAACACTGGAAAAACATTAAAAGACAAATTTCTATTATGTAACCAGGAATGTTAAATATATGGAAATTGTAAATCTTCCAAATGTGGTGGGCATTTCCAAAGAACTAAAAATTGTAAATTATTCTACATTTTTCTCTAATAACAACATATAATGGTATAATGGAAATTACCACAGCCTTACTAATTATTTCAAGTCGACACCTTTGGCTTCAATTTAATTACACAAATAAAGTTTTGTCCAAGTTGGTCCTGACCCATGAAACTTCCAGTTGAATTTCAGAAATGTTAACAAAAGTACCTTCTTTCTTGCCTGTGAATGTCTGGGTATTGCAGTATTGTTGGTTTATGTCCACTGCAGACACTGGTTCTAAGCCAGCTCAAGGGTCTTCAAGCATTGAAAGCTTGAAATAACTCATTAGACATTTTTTTTTTCTCTACTACACCCTGATCCAAATTGTGTGGGTATCTTTGGAGAACCCTGGGGGTGGGTTTGCACCTGCTCTGAGGAGTAGCAAAAGACTGCTGGGGCCCTCGCAGGAGCTTGGAGCAGGAGTCAGGTTGGCTGCTATGGGACAGAGACCTGAACAGACCCTGAGAAGCTGTTGCCCTGTTGCCTAAGAGTGGCTGCTTCAGTAGGGCCTAGACTGGTGCCCATAAGGTGGCATGTTGTCTGCCCCCTCCCGGGGTACCCCAGGGGTCGGTCCCACAACCCCAACCTCCTACAACTAGGACTGGGTAAGAAGGAGTTGGAGGTGGAAAATTTAGTAGGTGCACATCAGGAACCAACGCTGAAGACCTCACTGCTGCGTTCTCTCATTGAAACTGCCCTCATTTTAAATTTTAAGACAGGGTCTCACTAAGTTGCTGAGGATCTCTTTAAATTGCTGAGGCTGGCCTCGAACTTTCGATCCCCCTGCCTCAGCCTCCCAAGTTACTGGGATTATAGGTGTGTGCCACTGCACCTGGACCTATAAAATATATTTAAATCACTATATGAAAGAATTAAAAAACAAGGGGCTGGGGTTGTGTCTCAGTGATAGAACACTTGCCTAGTATGTGTGAGGCACTGGGTTCGATTCTCAACACTGCATATAAATAAATAAATAAAATTAAGGCTTATCAACATCTAAAAATATTTTTAAAAATAAACAAGGAAAATCAGGTATAGTGGCACCCACCTTTAATTCTGGGTACTCATGAGACTGAGGCAGGAGGATCACAAGTTGAAGTCCAGTCTCAGCAATGAGACCCTATCTCAAAATAACAAATATAAGGACTGGGAATATACTCAGTATAGAGCAACCCTGGGTTCAGTCCCCAGTACTAATAAGAGAGAGAGAGAGAGAGAGAGAGAGAGAGAGAGAGAGAGAGAGAGAGAAACAGAATAAGATCAAAGCAGACTAGAAGTAGTTGGGGGAAAACCTGAAATAGCTTCTAGAAAATGAAAATTATGGTTATTGAAATCTTAAAGTCCATAAGTGAATTAAATAGCCAATCACATAAGCTAAAGAGAATTACAAGTTGGAAGTTAGAGCTGAAAAATTTACTCAGCATGTGGCTTGGAGAGACAAAGCTATTATATATATAATATATATATATTTATATATATATATATTTATATATATAAAATATGTATAAAAAATATATATTATATATATATAAAATATATATAAAATATATATATTATATATATAATATATATAATATATATTATATATATAATATATATATATAAATATATATATATATAAAAAACAGGTTGTAAACTCTAGCCAAAGCAATCAGACAGACAAAAGAAATTAAAGGGATACAGATAGGAAAAGAAGAACTCAAATTATCACTATTTGCAGACACTATGATTCTATACCTAGAAGACCCAAAACATTCCACCAGAAAAATCTCCTAGAACTAATAAATGAATTCAGCAAAGTAGCTGGATATAAAATCAACACCCATAAATCAAAGGCATTTCTGTACATCAGTGACAAATCTGCTGAAAGTGAAACTAGGAAAACCACCCCATTTACAATAGTCTCAAAAATAAATAAATAAATAAAATACTTGGGAATAAATTTAGTGAAAGAGGTGAAAGACATCTACAATGAAAACTACAACACGCTAAAGAAAGAAATTAAAGACCTTAGAAGATGGAAAGATCTACCTTGTTCTTAGATAGGCAGAATTAATGTTGTCAAAATGACCATACTACCAAAAGGACTATATTCAATGCAATCCCAATTAAAATCCCAATGGCATTCCTTATAGAAATAAGAAAGCAATCATGAAATTCATCTGGAAAAAATACTCAGAATAGCCAAAGCAATCCTTAGTAAGAAGAATGAAGCAGGTGGCATTAGTACTCCAGACCTAAATCTATACTACAGAGAAATAGTTACTAAAACAGCATGGTATTGGCACCAAAATAGACATGTAGACTAGTGGTACAGAACAGAGGACACAGAGTCTAACCCACATAACTTCAGTTATCTTGTATTAGACAAAAGTGCCAAAAATGTACATTGGAGAAAAGATAGTCTCTTCAACAAATGGTGCTGGGAAAACTGGAAATCCACATGTAACAAAATGAAATTTAACCTCTATCTCTCACCATGCACAAAACTCAGCTCAAAGTAGATCAAGGACCTAGGAATTAAACCAGAGACCTAATCTAAGTAGGCCCAAATCTCCATCATGTCAGATAAGATCAACTTTCTTAATAAATCTCCTGTAGCACAAGAATTAAAACCAAGAATCAATAAATGGGATGGATTCAAACTAAAAAGCTTCTTCTCAGCAAAAGAAACAATCAGTGAAGTGAATATAGCCTACAGAATGGGAGCAAATCTTTACCACAAGCACATCAGATAGAGCACCAATCTCTAGGATATATAAAGCACTCAAAAATCTTAACACCCAAAAAACAAATAACCCAATCAATAAATGGGCCAATTGCTGGTGGGAATGCAAATTGGTGTAGCCAATCTGGAAAGCAGTGTAAATATTCCTTGGAAAACTGGGAATAGAATCACCATTTGACCCAACTATCCCACTCCTCGGTTTATACCCAAAGGACTTAAAAACAGCATACTACAGGGGCACAGCCATATCAATGTTTATAGCAGTACAATTCACAATAGCTAAACTCTGAAAACAATCTAGATGCCCTTTAGTAGATGAAACTTTCAGTAAGGAAACTTTGGCATATATACACAATGGAATATTGCTTAGCATTAAAAGAGAATAAAATCATGGCATTGGCAGGTAAATGGATGAAGTTGGAATAATATAATGTTAAGTGAAGCAAGCCAATCCCAGAAAACCAAAGGCCAAATGTTTTCTTTGATATGAGGATGCAGACACCTAATGGCTATTGGGGGAGTAGCATGGGAGGAATGGAGGAACTTTAGATAGGGGCAAGGGGATGGAGGGAAAGGGAGGGGGCAAGGAGGGAGGAATGATGGTGGAATGAGTTAGACATCATTATCCTAAGTACATGTATGAAGACACCAGTGGTGTGATAATATTTTGTGTACAATCAGTGTCTTGAAAAATTGTGCTCTATATGTGTAATATGAAATAAATTTCATTCTGCCATCATGTATAACAAATTAGAATAATTTTTTTTTAAAAAGAAATCCTAATGTATATAAGCATATTCAAGGCTCTGACAAGTCTTTTAATAAAGGGAGTTTTCATTGTTTTGAACAACAACAAAAAAAAAACAGGTTGTATTTTACATGGATGCTAAGATCTAAGAATATATATATATATATAATATACTAAGAACTTTTGGTGTATGTGTGTGTGCATGCACACACTCATACATACACTAAGATTTTTTTTTCTGGAAAAATAAAAGAAATAGAATGTATTAAGTTTTTTTAATATGTATTTTTTTAGTTGTAGGTGGACACAATACCTTTATTTTATTTTATTTTTTTGTGGTGCTGAGGATCGAATCCAGTGCCTCATGCATGCAGGCAAGCAGTCTACCACTGAGTCCCAGCCCCAGCCCTGTATTAGGTATTTTTAAATTAGTAAAAAGGAATAAGAAAACTATCAGAAGAGGGCAGAAGAGGATAAGAAATAAAGAAGTAAATAACAAGCACAAAATATAACAAAACAATTTCAGTATGTCAGCACAATCAATATTAATGTATTAATCTTTCTAGTTAGTAGAAAATATTAGACTGGTTTTTTTTTTATTAATTCCAACTGTGTGGTGTTTATCTGTTGAAAAGTATAAGTATTTAAAGTGGTTGAAAGAAGATTTTAGAAAGTTATAGCAGGTGTTTGTTTAAATAAAACAAAATCTCTCAAATTCTTTGACTGAAATCCAGGGGGAGTAATGAGATTATATGAATTAGGTGAAAAGTAAATTCAAGCCTTTTACTTACACAATGACAAACTTGTGCTCTTTACAAATGTTTATATGTGTATAATGAAATAACACATTTTCATGCAAATCTCAATTTTGGATGGAAGATAGGTATGATAGATTTTTTTTAATGTTCTCATTTTATTCCTTAATCAGCACTAACTTAGAGATACAGAGCAGTATGTTTTAAGTAACTATAAGGGAAAATATTGTCATCTTTCTGAAGTAAGAGAACTTCATTAGGAGAACCAGCATTGTTCATTAGGAGAACCAGCATTCCCAAGAGGGAGCAACAGAATCCTGTTAATTAGGGGTGGGGGAGGGAGAGAGAGAGAGAGAGAGAGAGAGAGAGAGAGAGAGAGAGAGAGAGAGAGAGAGAGAGAATGAATCTGTGAACAGCAAACCTCACAGTATTTTAAAAGCAAAGACAAAGTTTTAAACAAGAATGCTGTAGTTGGGTAAAGGACACATCAGACCTTCTGAAAGCACAATTGATCCACTCTGAGCTATAGGATAAGCAAATTCAAGTACTTTATTAAAAATAAAGTTTATGACATATAATAATCCATAATTCACAATAAACCAACTATGGAATCAGCCTAGGTGTTCATCAGTGAATGAATAAAGAAAATGTGGTATGTATACACAATGGAGTTTTATTTGGCCATAAAGATAAATGAAATTATGTGAATTGTGTTGCATGTATCACTGTAGTATGATGACTTTAATTCTTTAGCTGGGTCATATGGTGGTTCCATGCCTAGTCTTTGAGGAACTTCCATAATGGAAAATCCCACTTTTAAACATACTCTGTTAGACATTGTGAAAAGAAGACTTGTTTCAACTCATATTATGCCACCAATATAATTTTCATACCAAAACAAAATAACAAGAATCATTAGATAAGACAGGAAGATTATAGGTCAATTTAAGTTAAACATAGACACACATATTTAAAATAGAATATTATCAAACTGAAAGACCAGGCTTGCACAGCATAAACCTGCAGGCCTAGCTGTTTAGGAGGCTAAGACAGGAGAAGCATTTGAACAAAAGAGTTTGAGACCAGTTGGGCAACATAATAAGACCCCCATCTCAAAATGAAATTATCAGGGGCTAGAGTTGTAGCTCAGTGGTAGAGCACTTGCCTGGCATGTGTGAGGCCCTGGGTTTGATCTTTAGCACCACATATAAATAAAAGATCCATTGACAACTAAGAAATATTTTAAAAAATAAGAATAAAATAAAATTATCAAACTGAATCCAGTATGCATTAAAAAATTAAAACAAGAATGGTCCAATATGTAAAAATCCATTAATTTAGTTCATCACATTAAAAGATTAGAGGAAATAATATGATCATCTAAATAAATTAAGAAAAAACATTTAATAAAATTTGACACACATCCATGCAATAATTCTTAGTAATCTAGAAAAAGAGGATATAGGACTGGACCTTAGGTAAGACTAATTCTCCCAAAGGGATATTTCTAGGAAATTGACTTTTGCTTTAGTTGATTGTCCAAGATAAATAAATAAATAAGTAAGACATTAAGGGTGTTTTTTGTTGTTGTTTTTTATTTTGTTTTCTTTTTTTTTTAATTAAGAATACAGGGGCTGCAGTTGTGGCTCAGGGGTAGAGTGTTTACCTCACATATGTGAGGCACTGGTTTGAATTCTCAGCACTACATATAAATAAATGATTAAAATAAAGGTCTATCAACAACTAAAAAATTTTTTTAAAAAAAAGAATACAGAATTTATTATAGGCTTTTGACTCAAATTCCACAAAATATACCTATCTTTGTAGATACAAAAAATAAAGTGGTAAGCTATTTTCAATTATTTATAAGGAATTTTTCTCCCATTAGTGTATCACTTTTCAATACAATAAATTATTCTGTGAACAAATTTGGCAGCCAATACTATACTATAGAAATTAGAGAAATTAATCATCTTAATAAAAATAATGGTTGTCATATATGGATATGATACTCTTTTTCCTTTTCATTTATTTTTTTAACATTTAATTTTTTTTCTAATTAGTTATACATGAAAGTAGAATGCATTTTGTTTCATTGTACACAGATGGAGCACAACTTTTCATTTCTCTGGTTGTCCATGATATAGAGTCGCATCATTTGTGCAATCATACATGTACCTAGGGTAATGATGTCCTTCTCATTCCACCATCTTTTCCTACCCCCATGCCCCTTCCCCTCACACTTCCCCTTTGCCCAATACCAAAGTTCCTTCATTCTTTTCATGCTCCCTCCCCCCATTATTGATCAGCATCCACTTACCAGAGAGAACATTTGACCTTTGGTTTTTGGGGATTGGCTTACTTCACTTAGCATAATATTCTCCAACTCCATCCATTTACCTGCAAATGCTATAATTTTATTCTCTTTTAATGCTGAATAATATTCCATTGTGTATATATACCATAGTTTCTTTGTCCATTCATCTATTAAAAGGCATCTAGTTCCACAGTTTAGCTATTGTGAATTGATCTGCTATAGATATTGATGTGGCTGCATCACTATAGTATTGTGATTTTAAGACTTTTGGGTATAGACCAAGGAGTGGGATAACTGGGTCAAATGGTGGTTTCATTCCACGTTTTCTAAGGAATCTCCATACTGCTTTCCAGAGTAGTTGCACCAATTTGCAGTGCCACTAGCAATGTATGAGTGGACTCTTTTCCCTGCATCCTCACCAACACTTATTGTTGCTTGTATTCTTGATAATTGACATTCAAATAAATAAGACATTAAGAATGTTTTGCACCAGTTATTTGTACCTAGAGAACTGTAGGTCACATGAAAAGATTCTCTAGGAATTAGGGCCAAGATGATGCAATTCCTTTGCTTTGTGTACCATCCACAGTTGTATTTTTATCGGAAACTTGGGAGGGTCTGAGAAGACCTGAAAAAATCATGATAATTCATAAATAATGTATTTATACAGAGTTATCTGAGATAATAATATGTTATCTCCTGCTTTATGAAACCATCTTTTTAAGTTTCCTTTTTCTTGTTCTCTATGTTCCATTGTCTTTCTGTTAGTCATATTATGGTTCCATAACAACAATGAAGAAGGGAACTTCTGTCTACCAGAATTCTACAGCAAACATTTTATAATGAAACACTGAAAACATTCCCTTTGACAGTAAAGGAAAGAGTTAGGCACAGTGTAACATGCCTGTAATCCCAGTGACTCCAGAAGCTGAGGCAGAAGGGTCACAAATTTGAGGCCAGTCTCAGCAATTTAACAAAGCCCTATCAAAATTAAAAATAAAAAGGTTTGGGGATGTAGCTTAGTGGTAAAGCACTCCTGGGTTCAATCCCCAATAACAAATAAATAAAAATAAAGAACAGCATGATGGTATATGCCTGTAATTCCAGTGACTTCAGACGCTGAGGCAGGAGAATCACAAGTTAAAGCCAGCCTCAGCAACTGAGCAAGGTCCTAAGTAACTTAGCAAGACCCTTTCTCAAAAAAAATAAAAAATAAAAATAAAATAACAAGGGCTGGGGATGTGGCGCAGTGGTTAGTTAAGTGCCCCTGGTTCAATCCCTGGTACCAAAGAAAGAAAAAAGAAATTTAAAAAAATTTTAAAACAAAGAATAGACAAAATTGGCTGCTGCAGCTGCTTCTATTTACCACTTTTTCAGAAGTCTTAGCAAACACATAAGAAAAAACTTGGAAAAGGAAGAAACATAACCATGAAAATTCATAGATAACGTGTTTATATGTCTAGAGAAGCAAGAGAATCTACAGAAAAATAATAAAATTAAAAATCATTCATCAAAGTTGACATGAGTTCAATGCACAAAATTATAATCTTATAAACCAAACATAGTTTAAAAAACATACTTCCTAAGTAGATGTCCATAAAAAAGCAACAAAAATTATGAGGTATATAGGAATAAATCTAACAAAAGATGGTCTTTATGGACTATCAAAATTACTAGAAGACAATAAAGACTACAGAATTGGAGCAGCAGCTATTTACCAGTCAGTAGAGGAATATTTTATTAATATCACATTTGATACAGACTTAATCAACTCTGGTCTTTCATGTTTATGAGGGGAAAAATTCAATATCATAAAATTATTGATTGCTCCCCAAATTAATCTGTAAATTCAATGCAACTTCTGTCAAGAGCATGCAAGTTTTTAATGGAACTTAACAATCTGATTCTATTATTATATGGGAGAACATAAGATAATTTAAAAGAAAATAATGGGTAACTATCCCTATTAGATGATAAGACCAATAGTAAGGCTATAAAATAAACAGAATATAATGTTTTCTTTGGGATGAACAAACTGACTCATGAAACAAAGAAGAAAGCCCCCAAACAGGATATATAGAAACCTAGTATGACAAACCTAGCATTTTGAACCTGTAGTGAAAAGATTCGATATTTTTTTTTTTTGAGAGAGAGAGTTTTTAATATTTATTTTTTTAGTTTTCGGCAGACACAACATCTTTGTTTGTATGTGGTGCTGAGGATGGAACCCGGGACGCATGCATGCCAGGCGAGCACGCTACTGCTTGAGCCACATCCCCAGCCCTCAATAACTTTTAGTGAAGCATTTAGATATGCACATAGAATAAAATTAAATTTGGCCTATTTTACCAAACAAGAAATAAGCTTTTGTGATATTCAAAAACCCAAATATGATAAACAAAACATTCAAATATCTAGAAGATAAAACTTTCAAGACCTCATGGGAAAGGATTTCTTAAATAAGACACAACAGCTTAAATTATAAAGGAGATTGATAAATTTGACCACATTGCAATTAAAAAGATCAATACATAAAAAATATAAAATGATGAGGCAACCTCAGATGGGGAGAAGTCATTTGCAATGCACAATCATGAATTAATAATATCCAGAGTTTATGAAGAACACCTCCAAATCAATAAGAAAAGAGTAGATGAATTGAAAAAAAAATAAGTGAAGGATGTGAAAAGGTAATTCACAGAAGAGGAATCTAATGGTGAATAAACACATGAAAGATGCTCATCTAGGTAGTCACATATAGAGCATAGATTTTACTGTTTGTAATAGAGACATAACATAATAGTGACATAGATAAGATAGAAATTTATGTCTCCCACAAATACAAGGCTTGGTTTGTTATTCTGTCGTCCAGAGGGTGGTGCCCTTGTCTTTGTGGTCCAAGATGGCTACATTTCCATCTACATTTCAGTTGGTGGAAAGTAGGAAAGGAGGAAGGGAAGGCATGCTGGACACAACCTCAAAGTTGCACACATTATTTTTCACAACCCACATACCTCACCTAGCTGCAGGAAGCCTGGAAAACATATTTAGTCCTTTTTCTTAAGTAGGTCTTTGTCCAGCTGAAAATTGAATTTTCTATCACTATAGAGAAAAGAAAGTTTTGCAGAGCAGTCTAACACATCAGGCAAATAAAAGATTTAAACACTTGTTGAGAACAAGTGTTGGCAGTGATGTGAAACTGAGAGGGTCTTTTCCTTTGCAGTGCTAGGGATCTAACCAAGGACCTGGTATGTGCTAGGCAAATGATCTACCTCGGAACTACATCCCCAGCCCCCAAAGATTATTATATGTCTCTTTTGGAAGACATAGTTCAGAAATCAAAGTGGCAGTATCAAGTAAAGTTGAGAATGTGCATACCCTTTGAGGTAAGAATATGCATATCCTATGAGGAAGCTTTTTTTTTTTTTTTTAAAATCAGGTATTGAACCTTGGGGTGCTCAACCACTGAGCCATATCCCCAGCCCTTTTTTTTATTTTGAGGCAGGGTCTTGCTAGTTTGCTGAGGTTCTCACTAAGTTAATGAGGCTGACTTTGAACCTGCAAACCTCCTTGTATATAGTATAAGGAAACTCTTGCTCATGTACACAAATGGACATTTATAAGAATAGTATTTAGTATTGAATTATTGAAATAACTGGAAATTTTTAGTCATGTGGTGAAATTCTATACAGGAGTAAAATGAATGAAGTAGAATTATATGCATCATCAACAGATCTCTCTCTCCACTTCCCTCCTGCCGCAGTCCGGCTGGGCAAAATAACCGGGAGGTGACAAGCAACTTGAAGGTTGAAGCAGGAACTGCTTTATTGCAGGGAAACTCAGCGGGAACTGAGCGGGAACTCAAGGTAGCGGGCACCCAAGGTAGCAGGAGCCACTTTATTGCGGTACAACAGAGGTATATATACCTCACTGATTACACACAGCTTGTCTCAATTAGCATCATCTAGATACAGTAGTCAGCCAATAAGGAATCCTCATCATCTTAATGGCTCAGTGGCGTTGCCTCACAAATTACTCCTCCTAGCAAACTGCCAAGCGCCATCTTGACTTGGTTGCGGCCCTCAACACCCTCCTTTCTTTTTTTTTCCTGGTACTGAAGTTTGAACCAAGGCCCTTGCACATACTAGGGCAAGTGCTCTACCACTGAGCTACATCTCAACCCATGAATGGATAAATTTTACAAATATAATGTTAAGGCACAAAAGCCAGTTGTAGAAAGATGTATAGTATAAATTTTATATAAACTTATATAATAAATTTAAAAACATGCCAAGTGCTTCAATATATTTTTATAGAAAGGTATATACCGTGAAAAGGTATGGGGGGGCAGCTATGATCAATAGCATTTCTTTTTTCCTGCCCAATTTCTGAACCAATTAAGAAATCAAAGAGTCAGCAGATGAAAACCAAAATATCATCTTAATTATTGATAAAGGGCAGATGGAAGTCTGTGTCTTAATATGAGAATGAGAATTAGAACAGTCTTGCTAACTCTATACTGCTAATCAGAACAGTTTAACTGTGGGAAAGTTTGCAGACCAAACTTGCCCTCTCCTGTCCCCTAGGTTACTGTCTCCCACTAATCCCAGAGAAAGGAAAGGAGAAACTAAATCTCTTATCTTTAGGACATATTATTTGACACATGCACTCAATTCAGAACCCTGAACAAACAGCTGTCACTTATTAGCCAGGAGTGAAACAAGATCCAGGAGTCCTTAAGGAAAATCTCTCCTTATGGAGACTGAAGGAATGGGGAAGAAGAATTCTAACACATGTAAGAGTTTAAAAACATTCATGGGGATGGTCAGAACTGAATTTCAGCATAGTCAGTACATTCTTAAACTCCAGTGTGTATCAGAATCACTTGGAGGGCATGTTCAAAGAGATGGGACCCCCAACTCCAGTTTTTGATTCAGTAGGTCTGGGATGGGGCCCAGGAATTGGCATACCTAAAAAATTCCCAGTTGATGTAGATGCTATTTATTAGAGGACCACATTTTGAGAAACACTGCCTTAAAGTGAGGGAAGGAAAAGAAATGGTATCAAGAAAAGCTAGGCAGAAAGAAACAATATCATCTGCAGTGCTTTATTTCTTAACCTGAGTGTTGGGCATGAGAGTGTTATTATTTTCCATATTACTTCTTAATCAAAGTAAAGAAATATTTCCACAGAAAAATGTAATGATGAAGTGTGTAACACTCTGGAAATTACTGCCTCAATACTTGTGAATCAGCTAATAATTCAATTGGGAGGAGTAACATGCTAAATTCAGACTAATTTAAAATAGGAAGGTTAAAGTACATTTTGATACGCTAAATGATTAATAATATAGAGCAACCATTGTTAAGACTTGTTACAGTTTATTGGAATTCCTAAATTGTACATACTAAGATTAATCATTTTTTTAATATTTATTTTTTAGTTATAGGTGGACACAATGTCTTTATTTTACATTTATGTGGTGCTGAGGATCGAACCCAGTGCCTCACGCATGCTAGGTGAGCACCCTACCTCTGAGCCACAATCCCAGCCCCAGATTAATCATTTTTAATTACAAATATTTTGTCACATTTTCCCAATAAGTTACGCAGTTTAACATCCAAAAACCTGCTCTTAAAACATTTACAGTTTTATTTTATTTTATATATAATTTATATTTCATATGAAATTTAGCAGTTTGCAACCTCAGAACCAGAAAATATGCTTTTCTTTTAATTTTCTGAAAATGCCTCCTTTTTTTATCTCCAATTTGATCTGGTGAAGAATTTGTATTTCTGACTACTAGTCTTTTAACACTCCCCTTACCTTAATGATTCAATTATCATATACATAAATATTGTTAAGGTATGTAAATAATTGTTTAAAATATTTTCCTTTAAAAATATTTATTTTTAGTTGTAGTTTGACACAATACTTTTTGAAAATTTTATTTATTTATTTATTTTTAATCTTTTATTGATTTTTTTAAATACACGACAACAGTGGAAAGCATTACCATTCTTATTACACATATAGGACACAATTTTTCATATCTCTGTATATTTCAAGCCAATTCATGCCTTTATACATATACTTTGCTTTTTTTTTTTGCATTACAATTCTTAATACACACATATACCACAATTTTTATGGTGCTATAGATCGAACCCAGGGCCGTGCGTGTGCTAGGCAATCACTCTACCGCTGAGCCACAACCCCAGCCCCTAAAATATTTTCATTTTAAACATTCTGTGCTGTTGAATTTAAAGAATAATTTTGTCTATCAATTTACTCATTCATAAAGAATTTAACTTTTAGGTGTATTTGTATAAGCAAATGATGGTCATTTGCATGGGAATAAAAAAATCAAGTTCTTTGTAGGCATGTATGGTATTCCAACATTCCAACAGCATTCTATCAACCCCAAGTGGCCACAGGTCAAGTTTTTTGATTAAGTAACAAATATGTGATTCAGCGCTAGAGAGCATCTAGTTAGATATTCATTCTCACTCTTATTCGATAGGAATCTAATAAATACCATCCACCTTTCTAGAAACATGTGTTACAGAAAGTGACAGAAGCTTTAAAATATTTATACCCTATAGCTCAGAAATTCTACTGGTCCAAGCAAATTATCTAAAATGCCAACAGATTTTGGCAAATAGCATCACTTAAAATAAGGGGAAATATCACAATGGATGTGAGATTAGTCAAATTACTTATTGGTTATTGTGCCATGTTATGGATTATTATACCATTATTATTTTATATGGGTTATTATACCATAAAATAATATCTTTAGCAATTCTTTTTTTTTAAGTTATTAAATGAAAAAATTTTAAGATATGATTTAATGTGAAAGTTGCATATGAATACTGTGTATAAATCATGCATATTTGTTGCATTGTATTTGTAGTAAGGTTTCAACTGTATGCATAAAAAGTGACCAAAAGATTATCTTTTGATGATGGAATTATATGTGATTTCATTTTTATTCTTTATACTTTTCTGAATTTAAGAAAATACACAATAAGAACTTTGTTTTGAAAAGAATCTTCTTGCAAAATAAATCTAGTATAATGCAATATTAAAGCTCAGTCCACACATATTTTCTGATTTTTCAGCTCCAGTTTTCAATAAAATGCATCTGATTATCTAAGAGCAATTGAAAATATATTTAAATAGTAACATAGCTTAAAGCTATCTTTTATTCCATTATTCTGAATTTCTGGTTATTTTTATAAAGCAATTTTTTCTCATAGTGATGAATTTCATATTTAATTTACAGCCTTCATTTTTAAATTTTGCTAGCCTCATCCAATTTAAGATTTTATTGGACCCTTTCTTAAATAACCCTTTAAATTTTTTATTGTGCAGGTTGATTGCCTAATGCAGTGTTTCTTAACCATTTTTTTCTTTATCACTTCCCTAAGGAGCCTTTTTAGACATATTTTCCTTAATCACCTGCCACACCATGAAATTTTAATATCTGTTCATGTATTGCATGTATATCCATCCTTTATATGTAAAAATTAAGTTCCCTTTAAGAACCAGTTTTTGCCCCTTTGGGAGGAATATTGCCCACTTTGAGAATACATAGTCTAATGGAACATGTTATAGGAAAATATTATTTTAACTTTTGCAGTGAATCTCAAAGCCCACATGTTTTGTTTTCATAGCTGCCTGCCTCTCAAACATCACATGGTGACCACTCCGACACTCCTACTGTGGGGAGAGAAAGACGCATTTATGGAGGTTGAGATGGCTGAAGTCACAAAAATTTATGTTAAAAACTATTTCAGATTAACTATTTTGTCAGAAGCCAGTCATTGGCTTCAGCAAGACCAACCTGATATAGTGAACAAACTGATATGGACATTTCTAAAAGAAGAAACAAGAAAAAAAGACTGACTTTATCTTCTATGAGGGATCTGTAATGAAATCTAAATATTTTTTTAAAATTGTTTTCAACTTCATTATGTTTTATTAGGGGAAACCCCTGTTTTAATATGCTTTATCATAAATAAATATTCTGATAAATGGTATTGAAAAAAATTGAGAATGTGTGAACGAGTATTATAATGTTTATTTCCATCCGTCATATTTTGCACAGAAAAGCGTCTGCCTTAAATTGTATATATATGTACAAAAAGGATGTTGGGAAAAATGGCTCAGTTTGAATTCCATGCTTTCTTTACCCTGTTAACATATGGTGCCTTTACAAATATTAAAGTTTAGCTGTGCCATATAAAAAGGCAAATCTGCAATGGTATGAATTTTAATTTTATTGTTCAAAAGTTCTTTTTACTATTTTTTAGTCATTAAAAATTCTATTATCAAATCTTTTGGATTTATAGTAAATCTATGAGTGTGTAGGTAAATAAGATGATTACATTCTGAAAATTGGCCATAAGTACTACTGATATTCGGAAGAGTAAATCATATTGTAAAACGTACTTCTCAGATTAAAGGTGAGAGATTTTGAAAAGGTATCAAAATGTCCTTTTGCTCCATTCACTGCTACAAGAAATGAGTACTGTGCTTTTTATGTGCTTTAGAATCTGTGCTTGACAGGGCAGGGATTTGTTTTCAACTGATAGATACTCAGAGTCTATAATAAAGGCCTGGTACACTGCAAGCACTCAAATATTTGCTTAATGGATAGACACAATAATCCCCCCTTATCCATAGTGACACATTTTAAGACCCCCTCAGTGAAGGCCTGAAAGTTGGGACAAGAACAATCCCTATAGAATTATGTTTTTTCCCTCTTAATTAAGCCCTTACCATATATTATTCCTATAACTTTTTCAGTTTGAGGTGTGGCTGCAAAATTAGCATTAATTTCTTTTTCATTCTTTCCATTTTCACAGAAGATTCACTCTTATTATAGATCATAGCAAATTCAGCATATTTTTTTTCTTTCCCTTAAGTCAAGAACTTTCACTTTTCACTTAAAGCAAGCATTTTATGGTTTCTCTTTGGCATATCCAAATTTCCAGCGTCACTAATCTCGCACTATGGGGCCATTACTAAGTAAAATTTAGTGTTATCAAGTAAAAGAAAGTTTACTTGAACACTGCCATTTCAGGACAGCTGACTGATAATCAAGAGGGCTACTAAGTGACTGGTGGGTAGAAGGGTGGTCAGCCTGGATGTGCCACACAAAGGGATGATTCACATCCCTGGTGGGATGAAGTTGAACGGTGCAAGATTTCATGACACTATTCACACTGCTACACAACTTAAAATTTATGAATTGTTTCTGAAAATTTTCATTTAATATTTTCAAACTGTGGTTGACCATAGGTAACTGGAACTGCAGAAAAGAAGGAGGGTATTATATCGGATACAATTCTGGCACTGTGGGGATACCATAAGAGAAAGATGACAAGATAACATGGAACTTTCCTCTAAGATGTTTACACACAATGCAATTAAATTAACTAGAGCTTAAAGAGTAGAAATGAACATTGCAGGTAAGAGTGAGAAGCGTTACAGAATAGAGAACAATATCTACTCGTGGGAGTGCTACTCATTCTCTTGGGTTGTTGTCTTTTGATGCAGGAGACAACTGGTAACATTGCCAAATCATGGCACCTTAAAGACTATACTATGTTCCCAAATAAGCCCTAAATTGGTGAAAGGAATGTTTCCCTCATAAGCATAGTTCTGATAGTGACAGAAAAAGGTAGACTATCCCTAAGAATTCTTATTGTACCATAGCAACTTGTATTAACCATAAAATCTTTTGTTGTTGTTGTTTCATGCAGAGGATTGAGCCATTAAACCCAGGGCCTCATACATACTAAGCAAATGCTCCACTACTGAGCTATATCCCCAGCCCTTTTTCATTTTTTTTTTTTTAAATTGTGAGACAAGGTCTCTGAATTCCCAGCTGGCTTTAAACTTACAATATTCTTGCTTCAGCCTCTCAAGCAGCTGGGATTACAGATGTGTGCCACCAAACCTGGCTTAAAAACTCAATTCTTCTGCTGCTTCTTCCTCCTCTTCCTTATTTATTTATTTACTTATCTATCTATCTATCTATTTTGGTACAGGGGATTGAACCCAGGGGACCTTAACCACTGAGCCACATTCTAGCCCATTTTATTATTATTGTTTTTTTTTTCTTTTAAATTTGAGTCAGGGTCTTGCTAAATTGCTGACACTGGCTTTGAACCTACATCCTGTCTCAGCCTCCAGAATTTCTGGGATTACAGGCTTGCACCATCACACTCAGCTTCAGTTGTTTATATATTACAATGGTACCTGATAAAAACATTGCAAGGTAGGGAGTTGTAATTAGGATAGAGGACATAGCTCAGTGACAAAAAGCTTGCCTAGGATATTCAAAGCCCAGAGTTAATCCCCAGCACTGCTTTAAATTTAAAAAAAAAAGGAAAAATGTTGTAATTGATATTTATTCAAAAATGGAAAAAGTTGTAATTAATATTTATTTCAGTAAATATATATCTTTAATAGGTATATAATTTATACATAAATGTCAGAAATTATTATGTGAAAACAATTGAAGCATATATGTCAAAAGCAGGATATTTGCAAAAATACAAAATGGTTGTCATGAAGCAAGAATATTTTAAGTTTAAAGCCAGGCTGGGCAACTCAGAGACCTTGTCTCACAATTTTAAAAAAATGCACATCATTTTAATTCTCCTGTTACATTTATCATCTTTGATTTTTTCTGATTTTAAAGGTTACACATAATTTCTTCTTAATCCACAGTTTCCTCTAAGAGTTCTGGTTACATGCAAACAGGAAGAACATTTGAATGTGAAGAAGGGGTCCCTGCAAGAACACACTCTCAGATCCAGTTTAATAAGGGGTTTACTAATCCAAATCCCTAGTTTACTTAGAAGTCTGTTTGTAGCTTGGAGGTTCATGGACTCTCAGATGGAAGTATGGTAGATGAGTGTTGCCCAGGAAATGAATAGGTCCTCATATCTTTCAGTGGAACGAACCCCGCTTCATGCAGGAGATGTGCATTAGCATGTGGTGCTGGACCTCCATCATCCTCATGGGGACTGTACTGGTGCCAGTGCAAGTGTCCTGTACCACCTTTCTCTTCAACTTCCTCTGGTCAGTGGCTTGGCCATCCTGTTCAACTGGTTCAACCCACCAAGAATTGAAGAAGAAAACTGATGAAACCAGTCCTCAAATTCTTGTTTCTGGTCATGTTCTTTTTCACTGGGTTCATGATTAAAGTAAAAAGGGAAAAGGGACCTGATTTGAGTCTCCCATCTTCATTACAGCCACACTCTACTATCTTTGAAGCAATCACCTTTTTTGTGGCATCCTTACCCTCCATGGTCTCTAAGTTGAAACTCACAGGTTCCAATGTCAGGGAAACTCCTCCTGTCAACATAGCTGGTGCTTGTGACCCAAGAAGACCCCAATCCCAGGAGTAATACCAGAAATGAAATCCTGGAGCAAGTGACAACCAGAAGGAAGATCTTGATTTTCCCAAAAGGAGTGTGTACCGATTACTTTTGTCTAGTCACTTTGGCTGCTGTGGCGGGGGGGGGGGCAAGGTACCAGGAATTGAACTCAGGGAGACTTAACCACTGAGCCACATCCACAGCTCTTTTTATTATTTTATTTTGATACAGGGTCTTACTAAGTTGTTCAGGGCCTTGCTAAGTTACAGAGGCTGGCTTTGAACTTGTAATCCTCTTGCCTCAGCCTTCCAAGCCGCTGGGACTATAGGCATGAGCCCCATGCCCCACTTGTCTAGTCCCTTTTAAACTAGGAGCCTTTTCTTCAGGTGTCTCCGGGTAGTTGGTGCTGCTCAGGTACCCAAATACCAGGACACATTAACCTAGACCTGGCCAAGGTTTACAGGCTTCCAGGCCAGTATGTTGATCCTGAGTCAATCCTTCACCAGGGTACAAGCTGAATTTATGCATATTTATATCCCAAATGTGGAAGGGAAAAAAAGTCTCTTGTTTTTGCCAGTACAGTACCTATTATCATGGCAAATGCTTTGGGATATCCTTGACAGACCACACTTGAGAAGACTGCAGACTGATGGTTTCTGCAGGTAAACTTCAACTACCCATGGAAGCTGATTTTTTGGAATTTACAAAAATTATCCAGAAATTGAAAATAAATTGGGATAACACTGATAACCAATTGGATGGATGTACTGCAATTGCAGTTGCCTCAAAAGAAAGGAAGATCAGCAGGGTGTGGAGGCACTTGCCTGTAATCACAGCAATTCAGGAGGCTGAGACAGGAAGATCATAAGTTTGAGGTCATAAGTTTTGAAACTTAGCAAGACCCTATCTCAAAATAAAAAATAAAAAAGGGCTGGGGATATAGCACAGTGGTAAAGTACCTCTGGGTTCAATGCCCAGTACCAAATTAAAAAAAAAAAAAAACAACAATAGAAGGAAGATCAGAATTGAAGAGTTTTCAAGTTATTTAAAACTCCCAGTTTCAGAGTTCTTGAAACAAATTTTGCTGTCTTTGACTGAAGTAATGATGGCACCACAGACTTCAGAGAATATGTGATAGGTCTATTCTGTACAATCCTGCCAATAATGAAAATATTCTGAAAATATCACATAAGCTTTTTGATCTTGATGAGAATGGTTTCATAACAGAACAGCAATTCATTGTTATACTTCAGGCAGCTTTTAGAGTGCCAGATCATAATGTTTCCAGACTCTTTTAGGAACTAACTGGAAAGAACTCTGCACACAATTTACACAAGACCTTTAGGAAATTTTCCCTGAAGCATCAGCATGTGCCAAGTTATTTAATTCATACCTAGACCTCCAGGAAGTCTATCTATATTCATCTCCATAAGAAGTACAATCTTAATGACTACATTCAAATGTTCCACTCAGCCCTGAAAAATGTGAAAGTACCTTTTAGGTAGAAGATATGATTGAAATCAAAATTATCCTTTGGAAAAAAACTCAATAATTTTTACTCTAAGAAGCATGAACACTTAATTATAATATTTAAAATGTGCCTGAGGAATATTTTGATTGGGTTTTAAATCAGACCTATTTCTCTTCTTTGTTAAAGTAACATTTTCTGGGCCATGTACCTGTAGTCCCAGCTACCCAGAAGACTAAGCTAGCTGAAACAGGAAGATTATTTTGCAATATAGCAAGACCCTGACTCAAAGGTCTCAATTTAACCTAAATGTAGAAAAGTAAGAAATCTAGTCACAAACCTTGTTCACCCTGCAAGGTTCAAGTAAGTGCCTTGTTTAATGCTAAATTATTGTGCCTTGTTTAATGTTAAATTATGGCCACAGAAACATTATAGACCATTGTCTCTACCTCTCTTTTGCAGGAGAAATATCTCCTTGGAAATTCTAGTGGCAGTAAATAAATACATCAAATTATCATTTGTAGTTCCTCAAAAAATACTAGATATAAATACCTCTTTGCTCTTTCATAAAGTAGCCCACATCTTTTTATTTTGCAAGACAAAATATTAATAACCATCAGGACAATAAAGTATTGGGAATATACTGAAACGGTTACATAGGGTAGAATAGCCAGCTTCCTGTCACTGAAAAAACACCTGAGATATACAACTTGTAAGGAAGAAAGGTTTATTTTGGCTCACAGTTGCAAGGATTTTAGTCCATGGTCGCTTGGCCCTGTTGCTTTGGGTCTGTGATGGCACAGTGCATCAGGGTAGGAGCCTGTGGAGAAAGAAGCTGTTCACCTCATGGTAGCCAGTAAGCACAAGTGAGATAGGATGGGTCCAGGGTCCCAAAATGTGCTCCAAGGGAATGCACCTGATAGTCTAACTTCCTTTCTCTAGGCCGCATCTCTTAAAGGTGCTACTACTTCCCAAATTTAGCAAATGAGCTAGAGAACAAGCCATTAAGCTTGGGCCTTTAGGGAACATTCCAGATCCTAACCATAGCCATGAAATGGCTCCCTTGGCCTTTTTAAGTATGAAAGTGATTATTTAGAATGAGAAAAGAAATCACAACAAATCACAATTTCTGGAAAGCTATTAATATCATAAACATAGGATTTTCTTTTTTTCTCGTGTGTGCGCGCGCGCACGCACACACGCACGCTCGCCCACGCACATACGCACGCTCGCCCACGCACATGTGCGCTGGAATAGAACCCAGGGTCTTGGACATGCTAGTGTTCTACCACTGAGCCACATCCCCAGTCCATAAACATAGGTTATAACTACAGGAATTATTAAAAATTCTTTTTTGTATAATTCTTCTCAAAACACCGGAAAATGTTCATAATTACATGTTCTGCATTACTGAGAATATTCCTTTTGTTCTGACTACTCACCAGTGAGAACTAAAGCTTCTACTTACCCATCTATTTTCACTACCTGTTGTTATAATACATCTTCACATAGTGATATGACTTTAGGACTTACCTTTTCATGTCACTATTTGGGAGGAATCAACAAAGGAATCGTGGAAACCATTCCTATACCAGGATAGGGAGCAACAACCTCACTAGATATGGAAGTGGATATGAACCAATAAATATGCTAACCTAAACTCCTATATTCTTAGCTTAGTTTCATTGTGGTTGAGTCCCAAAAATGTCTGCAGCCACTCAGGACTACTAGATATGAGGCAACATTTGGGCAAGGGAAATGACACAAAATCTGGACCAGTGGAGGCCAAAATCTCTTAATTTTATAAGTTTAACAAAAACATACCCAAGTAAACACATTTATAGGGACCCTACCAGAGACTTGTAAGGGGCTTTTGGGAGAGAGACCCCCTAAAACTCAAACTTTATTAGCTTCTTGGTACTTTCAGTAGAAAGGAAGAAGAGATGAATGGGGAAAACGTAGAGATGGGGGAAGCAGGAAAGAGAAAGAAAAAAATTAAATATATTTTGAAGATAATTTCTATGCAATTCTGCCCTGGAAAAAGGAGGTGTTGATATTTTAAAATCCCCATTCAGCTTGATATTAACATGATGATACATACATACCCAATTCAAATATAATGGTTTTTTAAATGTGCTGAAAATTATTCATGTAAGAACTTTCTCTTAAAACTAGCTACCAAGGTATATAGTATCTTTATTTAAACAATGGTACTATTACTCAGATAGAAGGCAGAACTTCTTTGAAACTGTTTCTAATTAGATATTGATCTTTACAAAGAAATCGGGATCATTATTATATATTACCTTTTAACCTCAAAATGTTTAATGTAGCTTTGTTCTTTAAGCCCTCTTTAAAATGATACTTTTAAAATCTTGCTTTTGTTTTTGGTACTGGGGATTGAATCAGGGTTACTCTACCACTGAGCTATATCCCTAATCCTCTTTAGTTTTAATTTTGACACAGGATCTCCCTAAATTGCTAAGGTTCTCACTAAGTTGCTGAGGCTAGCCTGGAACTTGCAATCCTCCTGTCTCAGTCTCTTGAATTGCTGAAATTACAGGTGTACACCACCATGCCTGGCTTAAAAATCTTTTTATTGTAGAATAAATATATCACATCAAAACAAATCTGTAGCTAATCATTATACATGTCCCTCAGTATCCACAGAAAATTTATTCAATTCCTTCATGCCATGCTGCCAACAACAAAATCTGATGATATTCAAATCCCTTACACAAAGCAGGGTAGCACTTGCCTCTAACCTATACAGATACTCTTGTGTACTTTAAATCATTTCTAAATTACTTGTAATATCTAGTACAATATAAATGCTCTACACAGTATAATAAATAGTTATTATACTGCATTGTTCAGAGAATGATGAGAAGAAAAAATTTCTGAGAATTTTAAAAAAATATTTTTAATACAGGGTTGGTTGAATCCAAGATATGGAACCCACAGTTAGGGAGGGCCAACTGTATAGCATAAAAACAATCTATACTGTATATTCTAAATATAGTATGTTTTTAGGTGAAAACTCTCACAACCAACACTCAGATCAAGAAATAAAACTTGTCCAATCACCCTTATGAGCCCCTTCTCCCTACCCCCAATCTTAATTATAAACTTCCTTCTCCTTCTAAATTAAACTACTTTCCTAGCTTTTATGGTTTCATTTTTTGTACTTTTTCTTGCATTTTTATCATCCAAAGGTGAGTACTTTGATACTGTAAAAATTAACTTTATATGTCAAATTGGCTAGGCTATGGTACCAGATAGTTGGTCAGTTATTCTTGATGTTTCTATGAAGGATCTGTGTGTGTACAGATGAGTGTGCACCCGTGCACGTGCGCACACACACACATGCTGGGGATTAAACCCAGGACCTTAAGCACCACTGAAATACACCCCTACAACCCCCACAAGGTATTTTTAGATGAGATTAACATTTAAATCAGTAGACTGAGTAAGCAGATTGCACTCTACAGAATGAGTGGGCCTCATCCAATCAGTTAAGGCCTTATTAATAGGATTGACCTCCCTGAAAAAGAGGGCATTTTGACAGCAGGCCCCCTTTGGGACTTAAAATACAACTCTTCACAGTCTCCAAGGAAGATTTTGGAGTTGCCAAGTCTTCACAATTGCATGAATCAGTTACTTGAAATAAATCAATCTATAGATAGGTAGATAGATATCCTATTGTTGTTTTTTTTTTAACTCTGATAAATGCAGTCTCTAGCCACCATAGTTTATTCTTGCCCTTTTTTGACATTTGATTTTCAAAAAATTTTTTGTAGTTGTAGATGGACATCATGCCTTTATTTTACTTGTTTATTTTTACGTTATGCTAAGGATAGAACCCAGTGCCTCACACATGATCGGCAAGCGCTCTGCCGGCAAGCTACAGCCCCAGCCCCTGACATTAACTTTTTTTAAAAAGTCTTATGAATCTATAGGTTCCCCTCCACCTTTTATTGTGCTTATGGTCCATCTGCTTAGAACCTAGGCTGTTTGATCAGTGGAGTTTCCCATAATCTACATTTGGCTAACCGTATATTTATGGTACAAAATAGCATCTTCTTCTATATATTGAAATCCAGGGGCTTGATCAAATTTAGGTTTGATCCTTTTGTCAAAGCCATACATATAGTGTGTTTTTCCTCAAGAAATATGTATTTCCTTGTTTTCTCTCTTTTTGTGAGGTTTGCAGCCATTGGTGCTCATATTGACTAAATCTATTAATTGTTAAAGACTGCAAAATTGAGATATTCCAATTTTGTCCTTTTTCATGTATTAACTAAAACACCTTAATAAAGTGCTATTTCTGTTAGTTTATTATGTGGTTACCTAGTAACATAATTCCTACTAGAAAAAATAGAATAAATACTTGATTTCTTAATCATGGCCTATTTTTTCCTCTTTTTTTTTTAGATATACATGACAGTAGAGTGTATTTTGACATATTATACATACATAGAATAGAACTTACTCTAATTGGGATCCCATTCTTGTGGTTATACATTCTTGGTTATATAGGTGTTTCACTGGTCTGTATTCATATATGAACAAAGGAAAGTTATGTCTGACTTATTCTACTGTCTTTCCTTTTCCCATTGCTCCTCCCTTCCCTTCATTCCCCTTTGTCTAATCCAATGAATTTCTATTCTCTCCCACCTACCTACCTCTATTATTGTGTGTTAGCATCCACATATTGGAGAAAACATTCAGCCTTTGGTTTTGGAGGACTGGCTTATTTCACTTAGCATGATTGTCTCCAGTTCTATCCATTTATGATTAAATGCCATATTTTTATTCTTTTTATGGGTGAGTAAAATTCCATTGTGTATATAGATCACATTTTCTTTATCCATTCATCTGTTGAAAGTTGCTTCCATGGCTTTGTGATTATGAAGTGAGCTGCTGTAAACTTTGATGTGGCTGCATCACTGTAGTATGCTTGAAGGATACATACCCAAAAGAACTTTGCCATAATTAAACTTCTCTTCTAGTCAAAAAGATTTTTATAAAGAGTGTCACCAGGATTTCACAGGAGTACTTCAGAAAGCTCAGTGTGGTTTTAAGCTTCCTTTATTTTTTTAAAAATAGTTGTTTAAAAACAAAACAAGACCAAAAAAAAAAAAGCCTTTATTTTATCTATTTATTTTTATGTGGTGCTGAAGATTGAACCCAGGGCCTTGAGCATGCTAGGCAAGCGCTCTATCGCTGAGCCACAACTCCATCCCCAAGATTCCTTTCTTAAAAATGCCAGGTTTGCAGACAAAACATATGAAACCTCTGTCTAGTCTAAAAATATGAGGCAGAGAGTAACTGTTATATGAAACCCCATCCCCCACTGAGTATACTTCTTAAGGAATTTCCAGACTCAGGGTACAGAGACTTTTAGGGATTAGCTCCTTTGGACCACTGCAGCTTAAATAAACCTGCTTTCTAAAAATTCCTCATATGTCCAGCCTCACCTGTTCTATATAATGCTGATTTTATGTCCTTTGGGTATATACTAAAGAATGGGATAACTGGGTCAAATGGTGGTTCCATTCCCAGTTTTCTGAGGACTCTCCATTCTGCTTTCCAGAGTGGTTACATCAATTTACGGTCCCAACAGCAATGTATGAGTGTACCTTTTCCCCCACATCCTTGCCAACATTTATAGTTACTAGTATTCTTGATAATTGCCATTCTGACTGGAGTGAGATGGAATATCAGTGTAGTTTCATTGTATATTTTTAAATAAGATGGCAGTAAGAAATCAAAAGTATTACTTCCTATGAATGAAGACCTTCAGTGGTCATCATCACCATCACCTTCACAAACCCAAAATAGCCAGTGGAGCTAGTAAAGCTTAATTGCTAAGAGGAAACAAATGCCAACTTAGAAAAATGAGATTACTTATTTGAATCTAAGACAATGTAGTGGGAAATGTAAACTCTAAGGACACCCTTCAAAACTGCCTTGTAAAACTAAATCATAATTTATCAATACATATGTGGCAAGATTTTACATTTTGTCTTTCCTACTACCACATGAAATACTCTTGTCCCAAATATAGGGAAACTGAGGCTTAATACACTAGAGTTCAATATATTTAGAATACTAGACCAGCAGTTTATGTCATGCAGCTAATGAACAGTTTACTCTAGATTCTATATTATGATTTGAATGTCTGCCTCTTAACACAAAACATATACATAGGGAAGACTCTAGAAACAGTAAAAAGATTGATAAACTCACTCTAGGGATAAGTGACTATAGCCATGAATTGATTAAAACAGAATTCATACTTTAAGGACCTAAAGGAGTAACTTAGTTATAAATCACTTGGCTATCATGCACAAGGCCCTGGGATTGATCCCCAGCACCACAAGGAAAAAAATATTGGTGTTGGGGGGAGAAGCTTTAAGAAGTATCTCCTAGTAGAATGTGAAGCATCAATGATAGGACTTTAAAAAAAAAACAAACCTGGGGCCTCACACATACTAAGCACTACCACTGAGCTATACCCCCAGCTCCTTGTGCCTGCCTGCCCCCCCCCCTCTCTCTTAAGGGGCATTTATTCTTTAATCACTTTACATAGTCAGTTGCCTAAGCTGCCTCAGGTTAAATTACATGTCCAAAAATTTATTCCCAACCAGAGAATAGCCTAGTTTTTACTTCACCAGCTGATAAAGAGGCATCAATAACTCTGATAAAGAGGCACAGTTTTGAAGGGAAAGATCCTGACACTAGACAGCCTGGTTTAATTTAAAGTGTACAACATGATGTTTTGATACCGTGAAATAATCAGTCAAGTCAATTATTATATTATTTCACATAATTAACTTTTAAATAATTTGAATAATGCTACAATGAACATGGGAGGGCAGGTTTCTCTCTGAGGTGCTGATTTCATTTCTTTTCCATATACATCCAGAAGAGAGATTGCTGGATCATATGGTAGTTCTATTTTTAAATTTTTGAGGACTCGCTGTACTGTTTTTCATAATGTCTAAAACAATTTATATTCCCACCAACAGTAAATGTAAGTTGACTAAATTCATCAATCAAAAGGTAAAGATGGTTTTTTATTTTCAAGCTTGTTGTGTGATCGTGGTCAAGTTACCTATCCTCTCTGTTTCCCTCATCTGTAAATTGGGGTTCAGGGAAGTACCTATCTAGACAGTTAACGTAAGGACTGAGTTAATACAAAATAAAGCAACAAGAATGTTTTCATCACACAATAAGCATTCAGATTAAAATGTCATGTTTCTGAGTGAGTATCTGAAAGGGGGCATTTGGAGAAATGACTACCTCTGGGTCAATCTTATGTTACAAAGTCCATATATTTTCTAAGCAATTGTTACTCTCCAGTGTATGCAGAACTTGTCAATAAAGCAGAACTAACAAGCTTTTTTTTTTTTTTCCAGCAAGTGATCAAATAAAAAGTACTGAAACTTTCAAGTGAAGCACTGTCTTCAAAATTCTAGAGCTCCTCCACCCACTTCTCTACTCAATGGAAGCCTCTGTCCCTCTCAACTTACTTTTATTCTACCTTCCTGATCATAAAATTTTGGGATTTATACGCAAAATTATGTAATAAAATTTGACCTTTCTCAGTTCAAATCCAAGAACAGTTACATGAATCACTCCTTGGATCAGAAAAGGACGGAATCTTGGAGACCCTGTAAATACCCTTTGTATTGGACTCAGGATTATTTTTGCGGCAGAGTTTAGTAATTTGTTCCTCTACTCCCAATTTTTCTTGCCCAAAGTATTTATTCTTCAGGGCTGAGAAGCAGGTAAGAGAGGGGGTGAGACTCGCTACTGGAACCGTCATATGTATCAGTTTTTCATGGGGAAAAGAAAAAAACGCAGACATGTCAGGACGACACAGCATACAAAGGCTGATCGTATTGGTTTGAATTTAGTTCTAAAAAACGTGTTTATTAAAATGAATGGTTGACACTAACCGCAAAGCAAAGACGAGGGACAGACAGGTCCGCCAGGCCCGGTCCTGCAGGACCGCCAGTTAGCTGGCAATACTGGGTAGGCGCCCGCAAGCTGAGGTAAACAGAGCTACTACGCCTGCGCACGCCCAGGGGTCACGTGCCGTCCTGGGCCTGCGAAATCGCCCCGAGGGCGGTCCGACAGCTATAAGAGACCTTAGGCAAACAGAAGAGGGGCGTCAACCTTTTTCCTTAGGGGGCGGATTCGGGTCTAGTGGAGCGTTCTGTCGGAAACGCCCCCTTTTTCCTCCAGGGCGGGGCGAGTGAGGCCCAGTACTGTGTCTGCCGCAGCACCTCAGTAGGTTATGGCCCGCTGTGAGGAGGGCGCCACGGTCCCCGTGGCACTTCTGGGGTCCCCTGGAGTTTGCAGTAAAGGGTTGCAAAGGAAGGGGCTCTGTGAACGGCGCCGGCTGAAGGCGACGGTGTCGGAGCAGCTCAGCCAGGATATGCTCAGGTAGGAGGAGGCGGGAACTCTGGCTGCATCAGTTACTTCAGTGTCCACCTTCGCCCAACTCGTCTCCCACATCCCTCCTTACCTTGTTCCCCTCGACTCCGGCAACTGCGGATGTTCGCCAGTCTCTCCACTCCTCCGACACCCAGATAACCAGTCTCAGCATTTCAGACACCACTGACCACATTCAAAGGAAAAGCAAAATTGTGGTCATATGCAGCACCCGTTTGTGCTAAAATATTCTAACAAGGGGCAGGCTCTATTGTGTTGAAGACAAATCACTAAGGTCGGGGTGGATTCCTGTTAAGAGACATACACTTTTTTTTTTTTTAATTTAAGAAAGTAGTTGAAATTAGGCATATTTGTATTGTATTGAGGAAAGATAGAACAAATTACTGGAGACTTGGATTTGCCCTTTTCTGTGAGCTCTGCTGGAGCTCTCTTTTAAAAGGTTTACCAGGAATGCTTATATAGAAATACTTCCTGATTGCAACCTGGCTTTCCCTCTCCATCTAGAACACTCTATGGTTCCTACCAACTCCCATCTCCCAGGAGGACCCAAGAAAATGAAGGGTTGTCCCGAAGCTAGGCCTGTGAATATCTTCCTTAATCTGTAAAGAACCCATTTAAAGTCATCTCTCTTTATAAAGAAAATTAATTCAGCTAATCTCCATTACCTTTAAAACATTGTTTCTTGAACTTAAGTGTGCATCAGAATCACCTGAGGGGCTTGTTAAAACAGGTTGACTGGGTCCCAGCCCAAAGTTCTGATTCAGTTGGTCTGGGACCGGGGCCCCAAGGTTTTATAGTTCTGATAAGGACCAGGTGCTGCTCATTCTCTTGGTTGCAGTCCTACTTTGAGGACCACTGAACCAGAGTACACAGAATTACTAATAATAACTAGCAATTGTGCACCATTCTACATTTAAAAAGTGCTTTCTGAAAGAAACTCGTCCACACTAAAGATTTCCTATAGCAAGAACTGGAATTTTATTAAAGAAAAAAAATCCCTTTAATTTTGGCCTATCTACCAGGGATACTACTTTGTATCCACCAGTGGGGGACTGATATAAAAGAGGAAAAAATAAGAATGAAGCTGTTCTCTTCCTAAGGATAACTAAGGATGAGATTCTCCCTCTTTTTAGTGGCTTTATTTGTCTGGCTGTTTTGTGAGCCTTGAAGTGTCATGAATTTAAGAAAGGTAACACATCTAAATTAGATAAAAGAAATGAGGTGCCAGGTATGGTGGTGCACGTTTTTAATCCCAGCCGCTGGGGAGGCTGAGACAGGAGGATCATAGGTTCAAAGCCAGCCTCAACAACTTATGGGGGCCTTAGCAACTTAGTGAAATCCTGTCTCTAAATAAAATATAGAAAGGGCTGGGGATGTGGTTCAGTGATTGGGTGCCACTGAGTTCAATCCCTGATAACCCCCACCCCCAAAAGTGTAGTTGGTGAACAGTTTGTCTTCATCCTAATGGAATTGAGAATAGGACTCTAAACTCCCAAGTTCCAATTATAAGCAAAGAA
Organism: Marmota marmota marmota; assembly: GCF_001458135.2. Taxonomy (NCBI): domain Eukaryota; kingdom Metazoa; phylum Chordata; class Mammalia; order Rodentia; family Sciuridae; genus Marmota; species Marmota marmota. Next base: position 7,102,388 of record NW_026000076.1, on the reverse strand, counting down.
AAATAGATGTGACAGTATTTTTTTTAACAACATTGAAAAACTTCATATACTTACCTAATCACCTTACATGCTAAGTTAATCTTCCCCAAGCACAGCAATATCACTGATTTATTCTACAAATATTAATGTAACATCTAGTTCCACTCATATATCTAGTCCTGTACTAGGTCATGAGGAATCAAAGATTAAGACATTGCTCTGGTGTTTGTGCTTGCACTTTAGTGAGAGAGAGATGACTAAACAAAAGTGGTGGTGGAAGTAGGTTGAGGAAGGATTTATAGGGTGATAAATTTGAGTGAGCTCTTGGGGATTAAGAATTGAAATAAAGATTGGGAAGAAAGAACTAGAGGATGTTTAAACATGGTGGATGTGTCTTACACAGACAGAGATTTGAAAGAACTTGATTTATTTGTGAAAGCAAGTTATATTAGATTCTAGGTTACCTGAGCCAATGAGATAATGTGGAGAAGTGAAGAAAAACAGGAAATAGTTTCAGCAGTTAAAAAAAAAAAAAAAGATTAGATGCAGAACTAGAAAGTTGCTTGGGATATGACAATAATTGCATAATAAGACCATATAAATTCATAGACCATTGTTTGGGACAGTTTTATAAGAAAAAGCTAATATGTATTACCATCCTACTACTAACTAGATACTGGGCTTACGTGTAATGTTTTTATTTATTTTTCTCATGAATCACAGTGAAGTAAGTCCTGTTATCATTCTCATTTAAAAAATTAAAGACACATTGTATGAACTTTATAGAAAAAGTAATAGAGTAAGAACCTTGGAAGTCTGCCTCCAGAATCTTTAAAGTGACTTGCCCAGGATCACATGGGCAGAATATGAGCCATAACATAAACCCAGGCAGTCTGCCTTCTCTACAGTAGCTTTAGAAACTGATCTTCTAGTAACTTTGTTTCATCATATTTGCTTCTCTCCTCACCATTTCTTTTTCTTACTATACCATTGATTTGCTTCAGAATGCTCTTAAATGCCATTGGTTGGTCCCATCAACTGATGGCATCTAAGCAGGGTCCCTTCTGCTGGCATTGTCTTGCTTGACTACCACATTGGCTGAAGGCTAACTTTGGCTCAGTCCTTCATCTATTCAGATGTGATTAGGACATGAGGGCATGTGGTCCATACCAGTTCACATATAATTAATGAGTTTGTCACTTTATTAGAATATGGCAGATGATCAAAATGACAACATAGGAAGGCAAGTAGATACTCTAAGACTTGATAACAGAGTCTCTCTCTGTCTTTCTCCCTCTCTCTCTCTCTCTCTCATTTTTTTTCTTTTTTGTGGTACTGGGATTGAACCTAGGGGCACTCTACCACTGAATTAGATCCCCATTCTTTTTTATTTTTTATTTTTTTTATTTTGAGACAGGGTCTTGCTAAGTTACCCATGCTGACCTTGAACTTATGAGGTCTCCTGCCTCAGCCTCCAGAGTCACTGGATAAGAGGCTTTCTTCTACCAGGGAAATGTTTGTAATGTATTCTGGAGGAAGTGGTATTTTAAAAATAGGAATTAAAATATTTAGATTTTGAATTTGAAAAAAGAAATTGGAAACTGACTAGTGAGATTTTATAGTAGTCAAGTGATAAATAACAGGTGACTGATTACATGTTGGGTAACTAGGGAAGGGAAGAATGGAAGATGGCCCCAAATCTTAGGACATTTGAAATGGAGGTGTATAATGAATGCTTGGGAAGCTCTGTATTCAGAGACAATTGGAAATACACCTGGAGTTAAGATGGAACGTGGACTAGCAAATACAGATTAATGGTTGCTGATATCACCAGCACCCAGTTACTCAGACCAAGGGTTAATCCCTTCATTTTGCCTTCTAGATCCAGTTGCTAACTCCTGCCAACTTTATTAATTCTAACCCCTCTTTCTTTTTTAAAAATATTTTTTAATATTTATTTTTTAGTTGTAGTTTAGTTGTATCTTTAATTTATTTATTCATTTTTATATGGTGCTGAGGATTGAACCCAGTGCCTCACCTGGGCTAGGCGAGCACTCTACTGCTGAGCCACAACCCCAGCCCCTCTAATCCCTCTTTCTCAACCACTGATCCTCCCCTGGCTCCAATTCTTTACGTCATCTTCCTGCTGTTTAATAGTTGTCTCATCTTCATTCTTATTTTCTTCTAACTCTTTCATTACACAACTAACACGTGATTTGGTTGGGGGCTATACTGGGGATTTAGCCCAGTGTACTCTACCACGGAGGTACATACCCAGTGCTTTTTATTTTTTATTTTGAGATAGGGTCTTGCTAAATTGCTGAGATTGGCCATAAATTTGCATTTCCCTCCTGAGTTATTGGGATTATAGGTATGTGCCACCATGCCTGGCTAACAGGTAATATTTTGAAAAATAAACTTGCCTATGTTTCAAACTATTTGGTGACTCCCCTTCAACTGAAGAATATAGTTAAGCTGTTTGTCTCTCTTATTCATCCTTGTCCCTCAGCTTCATCCATCACTTTTAACCTTCTCAGTATTCTATGCAGACCATGTTGTAATTCCATGCTCACACTTAACTTTGTAAGGATTGTGGAGCCCAGGAACTCCCTCCTACTTTCCTTTATTTCTCTATGAGGTCTTAGTCTGTACTTGAAAAAAATTTGTGCTATTGAGTGTATCACACTCTGAATAATTTCAGGACTGGTTTCCCTACTATACTATAAATTCCTTGAGGGCAGGTATTATGGTTTAGTGATAACTGGGATTTTTAGCAGCAGTCTAAAATGTTTTAGTTAGACAATTCTATGATTCAACTATTTGTCCCCTCCAAAATTCAAGTTGAAATTTAACTGCCATTGTAGTAGTATTGAGAGGTGGGACCCTTAAGTGGCAATAAAGGCCATGAGGGTACCATCCTCATAGGTTATGAGGACTTATGTTCTTATAAAAGAATTTTCCCTCCTCTTAATTCTTCCTGCCCTCTTGCCTTCCACCATGTAATAATGAGTCGAGGAAGCCCTTGCCAGGCGTTGGCACCTTGATATTGGACTTGCCAGCCTATAGAACTGTAATCCATTAAATTTTTGGTATTCTGTTATAGCAGTATAAAGTGAACTAAGACAGGTTAATACAGTAGTTAGCAAAGAAATGAGGCGGAAAGAAGCTGGGTCTTGACAATCTTGAGCTTTTGCTTTTGCTTCAGTCTGCCCGCCCTCTAGGCTTTACTGTTACTTAAGTCAGTAACCCCTCTTCATGTTCAAGCCAATCTGAGTCAGAATTTGTTAGTTATAATGGTTACAGGATATACTCACAACAGATACAAATGGTTTTATAAAATAAAAAGCACTATATTTCCACATTAATAATTTTTAAATATTTATTTATTTCTATGTTGTGTTGAGGATCGAACCCAGGGCCTCACACATATCAGGTAGGTGCTCTACCACTGAGCTACAGCCCCAGCTCCCACACTAATAAATTTTAACACAACGTTTTTCTTTCATTTAACAAATACTCAGGAGTATCTCTTACAAACAGGAGATTCCCTAGTGATGGTGGTTTGGCTACCAGCTGCAGTGCTTCCTTATTCACTTGAAGAAGGGAGAAAATGGGTGGGAGAAAGGAACAAATTGAGTGTACAATTTGAGTTTTTTAATTAAAGTTTGAAAGGACAGCACATTTGTATAACTTTAAAATTACTTAGGAAAATAATATGATGAAAATATTGATCAAAATAAGACATATGTCTGCTTATTATTTTCAAGATTTTGAAAGCTTTTGTGCTCTGAAATATTTGTTTTGAAATGTATGAAATATGATATGTCAAGAGCTTTGTAATGTTTTGAACAACTAATTAAAAAAAGAAAAAAATTGTTTTGTTTAGGGTAAAATAGGATCTTTTAATAAACAGATATTGAACTCTTGCTGTATACTGAAGATATACAGTTTTTATCCTTGGGGAGTTCATTGTCTAATAGGGAGAACACACATAAAAATAATGATGCAATGGCAGAAGTGCTGTAATAAAGGTATGTACTGAATGTAATGGGATTAGAGGAAGAAGCCATTTGCTTGCTCTTGAGGGAGGATGAGTGTCATTGGCAACTTTCCAAGATGGATATCTTTACCCATTATTTGTATAGTCTATAGTGTACTAGTGTGATTGCCAATTATATCTTGCAATATAGAAGTCTTCTGAGAATACATACCTTGACAATTATATTGCTATAGTGATATCAAGTATTGTTTCATATTTAGAGTGTAAGTATAATGGTTACTGCAAAAAGACAAAAGATTAAAAAGTTTCAATTTTTTATTTCTGTTCTTCCATTACTTTCTGTATGAATGAAATCAATAGGCTTTATCATAATTATGTCTCTATACTAGTAAAGGGATTTGAATGGGTTTACCCCTGAGTTCATAATTTTAAAAATAGATTACAGCATGACTAATTCTATTTGGGTGGATGGAAAAGGGCCTAAATGTCACATTCTTGACATCCAAGCTTGCATGTCAGACTTGGTAATTAACAATCAGAACAAAGTGTACCAGTTTCTAACCTGAATTGTCTATTGTTATGTTTGATTTGTTTGTGTTATTGGCCATTGACTTTTTTTGCTTCAATTTTGGTAAGATTTTTAAAAAGTTTATTCTTCTTAATAGTCAGCAACCATATTAACTTTGTGTTCTGTGTTTCAAAAAAAAATCTAAAGGAGGTACATTACATATGAAAGACAACGTAAGTATAAAATAAATTTTATTATTAGAAGGAATTAATTAAAATACATTTTGGAAAAAATGGTCTTATTCTTTTAGTGAAATTGCCTTTGTTTTTACTATAAATTCTTAGAACATTAGATTCTAAGCCAATATTAAGTAGTGTTCTTTGGAATGAAGTTAGAACAAACCTATTTTTACTATTAACTTATTTTGTTTCCTGTACATTTTAAAATTATGTTATTTTTAAATCTGCTTTATAAAAATTCTATATTTCTTAGCATCACTAATTAAACTATGATTCTATTTTATTCCTTATAGGCTTTTAAGGGAAGAAATCCATACAGATGTTACTTTCTCTACAGATTATACTTTGTTCAAAGCACACAAAGCAGTCCTTTTAGTAAGGGTTCCTGACTTCTATTTCCATATTATTGGACAGACATCAGACAGTATAACAAATCATGAGCCTATTCCTGTGGAGAATGTTGAAGCTTTAGAATTTAGAACATTTTTACAGTAAGTGCTCTTTTTTCCTATTACATTTAATTCTAATAAATAATTGGTATTTTTAAGCATGTATAGTGTGTGTATGTTTTCATTTCATTTATTTTCATCTCTTTAATAACCTGGAAAGGAAAATCTATTAATTTGAATTATAAATTACCATAGTAATTAGTATTAGTAGAATCTATTAATATCATAGGCTAATTATTAGTAGAAGCTCAGTACAGATTTAAGACTGATCCTGGCCTGCAGTTGTTGCTCAGTGGTAGAGTGTGTGCTTAGCATGTACAAAGGCCTAGGTTTGATCTCTAACACATACACATGCGCGCGCGCACACACACACACACATATATATATATATATGCACACACACACATACACACAAAAGACTGATCTTAGGAGAGAAGAAATGAATGGTGTGCTCTCTGATAATTTGAATGAATTATTCTATGCTAGGGTGACACCATTGACATTTTGGTTTAGATACTTTTTTTTTGTTGTGGGGGCAGTGCTGTGCATTTTATGATGTTAGTTGTGCCGTCTTCAGACTTTGCTATATGTCCTCTGGGAGTTAGGTGTGTGTGGCTATTGAGAACCATTGGCACATACTGATTTATTAAATAGGGGCGGGGGTCGTGGCTCAGTAATAGAACACTCGCCTAGCATGTGTGAGACACTGAGTTCAATCCTCAGCACCACATAAGAATAAATAAAAATAAAGCTATCATGTCCAACTACAGCTAAAAAAATATAAATTTTTTAAAAATAAAACTTTAAATAAATAGTTTATAAAATATATTAGATCATAACTGTTTTTATTCTCATGGCTTATGTCTTAGTTCATTTGAACTGCTAAAAAAGGAAGTACCTTAGTTCTAGTAACTTATAAACAACAGAAATTAATCACTACAGTTCTGTATTTTGGGAAGTTCTAGATAAAGTTTCCAACAGATTTTGTGTTTGATGAAGGCTACTTCCATATAGATGGCACCTCCTTTATGCCTTCACATGGCAGTTGTTATGGACAAACTCCCTCAGGTCTCTTAAAAGGGCATTAATACCATTCATAGGTTGGAGCCCTCAAGGCCTAATAATCATTCAACTGTCCCACCTTTTAATACCACCACATTGAATTAAGTTTCAACGTAGAATTTGGAGAACATAAGCATTAAGACCATAGCAGCTTTATGTGGTCAAAATTTTTGAAAATAGATCATCAGTTAAACTTTATAGTATTTGGGAGATTCGTGTGTTTGATGAACTTAGAAAATTCTCATCAACTAAATAATGAGAGAAACTAATTTAACTTAATCCCATTCTGTACTTCATTTCTTTTTATTATTGAATAATATTCAGTTGTATATCACATTTTATTTATCCATTTATCAGTTGATGGTCATTTAATTTTTTTTTTTTGGCTATTATGAATAATGCTGCCATGAACCTTTATGTACAAGATTTTGTGTGAATTTATGTTTTCATTACTTGTGGGTAAATATGTAGGAGTGAAATTTGGTAGGTCATATGGTAAGTCTATATTTAATCCACTGAGGAATTCCCAGACTTTTCTAAAATGGCTATACCATTTTACATTCCCATTGTCAGTAGATGAGAGTGAATTTCTCCATATTCTCAGCAACATTTATACCTCTGTCTTTTATTATAGTTATCCTAGTAGATATGAACTAGTATCACATTGTGGTTTCCATTTGTGTTTCCCTAATGTTAAGCATATTTTATATACTTATTTGCCATTTTAATATCTTTTTTTGGGACTGTTAAAGTTCTTTGCCATTTTTTAAATTGTGTTATTTGTCATCATTTTACTGAATATTCCTCATATTCTAGAATATTAGACTCTTACCAGATATATGATTTGCAAATATTTTCTTTCATTTTGTAGGTTGTCTTTTCACTTTCTTGATGGTGCCATTTGTGACATGAAAGTTTAATTTTTTTTTTTTTTTGTATTGGGCATTGAATTCAAGGACATTCTACCACTGAGCTTCACTTTCAGCCATTTTTATTTTTATTTTTAAATTTTGAGACAGGGTCTTACTAAATTGCTGAGGCTGCCCTTGAACTTGCAATCCTCTTGCCCGAACCTCTGGAGTAGCTGGGACTACAGGACTTGCCACTGTGCCTACTACAAAGATTTACTTATATTTTCTTCTAAGGATTTTATGGTTTTATACTTTTGGCTCTTACATGGTCTAAGATCCATTTTGAGTTAATTTTTTTGTGTGATGTAAGGAATTATGTCCTACTTTATCCAAAGTTGTTTCAGCACCATTTTTTGAAGTAACTCTTTTACCACTGGAACATTTATACACCCTTGTTGAAAACCAGTTGTACATTGCTCTGGATTGAATTCTCTTCCTCTAAAATTTTATGTTGAAGTTCTAACTCTAATATGATGATAGTTGAAGATAAGGTTCTAACCCTTATATGATGATAGTTGAAGATAAGGCCTTTGGTAATTAGATTTAGGTAATTTCATGAAGGTGGGGTCCTCACAAGATTAGTGACCTCATAAGAAGAGAGACCAGAGAGCTTGTGCTCTCCTTCTGTCACCACTCTCTGAAGACACAGTGAAATGGTGATGTCTGGAAGCCACAAAGAGGGTCTTTACCAGAACCCAACCATACTGGCACTCAGATCTTAGACTTCTGGACATCAAAACTATGTGAAATAAATTTCGATTATTTAAGCCACATAATTTATGGTATTTTGTTATGGTAACCTGAGCTGACTGATACACTCATAAATATAAGGGTTAATTTCAAATCTATTCCATTGGTATGTATATCTGTCATTATGCCAGTATCAATGGTCAGTTTTTGCTTTTCTGAGAAATAAAGGTGGATTATTCTGTCTTTATGTCCTGCATCATATTTTCTGATATGCCTTTTGCTTGTAATCAGAATCACATTGACTTTAGTGTAGAAAATTGTCTTTGGATCATTAAATTTTAACTATATGTGTGTGATTTGGCCTGTTCTTCATTATATGTTCTGCCAGTTGGTAGAGTCATCTGTTTTTTTTTAATATTTATTTTTCAGTTTTAGATGAACACAATATCTTTATTTTTATTTTTTTATGTGGTGCTTAGGATCAAACCCAGTGCCTCATACATGCTAGGCGAGCGCGCTACCACTTGAGCCACATCCCCAGCCCGTGTTTTTTTTTTTTTTTTTGAGTTATATGAAGCTCCTATAAGCAAAATGGAAAATTTGGAAATTGCCTACCTTTGATTTTTCTTGTTTTTTAGAACAGCATGATATACTATAATTTAAACAGATATTTTAAGTGTTATTTAGAAAATTATTATTTTCCAGTGTAGATCACAGGCCTTTCATTGAGAGTTCTAAATATCAATTTTAAAACATATACCTTTGGGGGTGCTGAGGATATAGCTCAGTGCTTGCCTCCCATGTACAAGGTGCTGGGTTTAATCCCCAGCACCATAAATAAATAAATAAATAAATATTTTTTTTCCCCCTAGTAGATGGTACAGTAGAGTTCTTATGAAAACAGGCTTTGTAGTCAATCCAGGCCTACCGTTTCTAAGTGTATAAACTTGTACTAATCACTTACCATTAGTTTTCTCATCTAAAAATGGCCATAATAATAATATCTACCTCATAGAGTTATTGTGAGGTTTAAGTGAAATAATTGTAAAGCACTTAGCACAGTAACCTGATATTTAATAAGGACTGAACAATTTTTTTTTTCTTTTTTGGTAGTACTGGGGATTGAATACAGGGGCACTTTACCACTGAGCTTTATCTCCTTTTTATTTTGAGAATGAGATCTTGCTAATTTGCCTAAGTTGGCCTTGAACTTGCAATTCACCTGCCTCAGCCTCCCAAGTCACTGGAATTACAGGTGTGTGCCACCTTACATTGCACACTGTACAAATTTTAATAAATTTGTTCATATTAGTAGCACTTTGAAATTATGCTTTTCTGCAGCTATTAAGTGCATGTTTAAAAGAAGATCCTGAGCCAGGAGCAGTGGTACATTTCTGTAATCCCAGCTACTTTAGCACCCTGAGGCAAGAGGATCACAAAATCAAGGCCAGCCTCAGCAATTTAGCAAGATTCTGTCTCACAATAAAAAATAAAAGGGCTGGGGATGTAGTTCAGAGGTAGAGTACCCCTGCGGTTAAATATTAGTACTGTAAAAAATCAAATTAGTCAGTCAGTGGAGATCCTGGAAATAGCTTAAATTTTTCTACATTAGAGAGAGAGAAATCAGTGTTATTCTTTATTACATTAAAAGTGATGGGGGAAAAGATTAAATTAGAGGTAGAACAAGAGAGTGAAGTCAGTCTTAGATTTGGCATCAAAATAAGTATCTGCCTCCTTCTAGCTGTGCATTATCTTGTTTGATTTCTTTCAGCCTCAGTTTTCTCATTTAAAACAAGGAAGTTGGAGTAGCTGGCCTTGTACTTCATAGCATTTCACAGTGCTATATTTTAAGCAGTTAATCGTATTCTATTTTGTATTAGGTTAGTCATGTATGTCTGTGGTTATGTAAGCTCTTTGAGAATAGATTGTCTCATTGATGTGCACATCCAAATGATACCTAGTATCTTATACATAGAAAGTGCTTGTGATGTGCTCTCTGTTAGCAGATTGTGTTGAAATTTGACTACATTAAAATAGTGCATAAGGAGAGTATTACAATGGAAAATAGATATTAAATTTCTTTTAGTTAAAGCTGATAAAATAGATTTTTTAATTTTTGCTATATGAAATTCAGTTCTTTGTAAGTTTCTTTAGTTCATATCCTTTCTCTTGAATCAATATTTTTTTTATGTTGCTACTTATTCTACAATAATTCCTTTCGTGTATACTTGAATTAGAGTATGAAATATAGTTTTTGAAAAGTTGTTTTATATGCAGTGACTTCAGATAGGCTCAAATGTCAGTGGAAAATAGTGCTTGCTTTATGACTTCATGATTAAAATTCAAGTGAAGATCATAAAACTCTTTGATTTCCCCAGAAGACTTACCATTGTTATTATGTCTGTATGTATGAGAGGGAAAGATGAGGGAGGACTTTGAATTTTCAGTTTAACATTAATAACTGGGAGATGCTATAATAAAGTATCAGATAAACACATAAAACAACATAGGACAGCTTTCTTAGGTGGTGGCTATTTTCTCTTTTCATTCCTTTTATTACTCAGGCTGGAAATGGGTAGAATATATGTCTTCCTTGTATTAACTATAACTTGTGTATTTTTTTCTTTGGGTACTGAGAATTGAAGCAAGCACGTTGTGCCTGTTAAGTCTGCACTCTACCACCTCCAGCCATGTATTTTATTTATTTTTGAGACAGGACCTCAGTATGTTGCTCAAGCTGGCCAAAAACTCCTGGGCTCAAGTGATTCTCCCAACTTAGTTGCAGGCCTATGCCAGTGCACCTGTTTTCAGCCATGTATTCTTGATGCCTTGGTATTTGGAGTCTTACAAACTAACTGGGGAAAGAATTCCCCTTCCAGAGTTAACTTGTTCTTAGAGATAATAAATGACTTGCCTGTGAATACATCTTTTATATGCAAATCAGCCAATCTTGAGTCCATATACCCACCCATACACCTTCCTCCATCTAATTCTTACACTCCAGGAGACAATATTCCTCTACCCTGATCACCCCAGGGTCAGGTATCAGACAACTGGGGTGATCAGGGTAGAGGAATTCTACCTGTATATAGCTAGAAGCTTGACAACATTATTTAACTATGTAATCCTAATCCTGTTCAGTTACTCACCTCACCTTGCTCATTCCTTCCTAGGAAAACCACAATAATGGCTTTTGAGGGCCTGAGTTTGATCCCCAGTACTGGAAGACAAAAAAAAAAAAGCCTTTGTCTGTTTTTTCCTGTTCCTTCTCCCTCCTAACCAAATCTGTTGCTTTTTCCCATGTGGCCCTGCATAGCATGGTTCACTCCCCACCTTCTGAGAGTTGTAAATTACAGATTATCTTTTCAGAGGCAATAATTTCCTGTTCTGTCTGCCTCACTATACCTGAACAAACCCCAAATCCCTGGTACAGTTTAAACCACATATGAATGTCATTGCTGCCTTCAGACCATTCTTCCCCCTTATTCCTAAACTCCATGTCTTTGAATCTCATTTACTAGTCCATATACCACTAGGTGGTCATCCATAGACCTCCAGGTCAGTACTCCTCATTCCTCAAAGTTTTTGGCTACTGACTTTTGTCAGTTTCTCTATAACACAATTCTTGGTAATTCCAATTGCTGCATAGATAATGCTTCCACTAACTTTGCCTCTCAGTCCCCTTAATTGCTATCTTACAGTTTTCTTGTTTTCTACTTTACCTAATTTCCCAGCACAACCCAGTGTTAGTGTGTGAGAACCAGCTCCAAGGTGTCATGAAACCAAAGAGAGAGGCAAATAGACTTAGAATTGTACAGAGTGCAATTTATTGAGGCACTTACTGATGGAAGCATGATAAATAGCAACAGCAAGACCAGTTGGAATCCTGCAGTTTGGGTCAGAAAGAGAGGTTAGGTTAGGACAAAAGTGACTTCATTCTAGCTGTAATATACCTGGTTTATTGTAAGACAATATCAAAGAATTAGGAACATCCTTGGAGTCAGGGCCCACACAAATAATTTTGTTTATTTATAGTTTGCTGGGGAACTATAGAGGAAAAACTGACTAGGATTATTCTGGGAGTGATATGAGTTTATGACTCAAGATAGCTATAGTCATTCAAGCTGAATTCATATACCTCAACTATTCACTACCATGTCAAATTGTAACTCATGTCATTACCAATAGCTGACTCTATAATCTCTATTCTAAGCATCTCACTCCCTAATTTCTACCTCCTATCTTTCTAACCTACTCCTTTTAGGACTCCAGCTGTAATGATTCATTATTTTAGTGCATTTTCTGTTGCTCTTACAGAATACCTGAGACTGGGAAATTTATAAAGAAAAGAGGTTTATTTGGCTTATGGTTTTGAAAGTTAAAGAGCATGGTGCTGGCATCTGCTTGACTTCTAGTGAGAGCCTTGTGGTAGAAAGTGGAAGAGAAGTGAGTGCAGGCAAGGAGAGGCACATGTATGAGAGAGACCAAAGGGAGGTACAAGGCTTGCTTTGTAATAACCCACACATGATAACTAATCCAGTCTCTGAGGAAAGACATTATTGATGAGGGCAGTTTCCCTATTACCTAGTTACCTCCAAAGGCCCCACCTGCCATATTGGGAATCAAATTTCAGCATGAGTTTTGGTGGGGACAAACCATATCCAGACCATCGTATTCATCAATTCCACCAGGATCTGCAGTTAATCTTGCCACATTTTTAGTCTCTGATTCTCTTATGTTCTCATTTCTTTTCTGTCTTGTCTTAAATTCCCTTTGGCTGTGATTATATCACTCCTTTTACATACAGCCTGAATACCTTGTCCCATTGGAATTTGTTTTATTTACATGTCAAAACTGCAAATCTTATATCCAACCTTTTGACTACTCCACTCTTGCTTCCGCACAGCTGAATGCGGCTGGAAAAAACACACACAGCCATGTTTGTCAGTCAGTCTTTAAATTTATGGCTGTGAACATCAAGTGATGACTGTTAATTCTATGTGGTTTTGGTCTTCTATTCTACTTATATGTACAACATTGATTTTCTGTGCTTGACCACTTCTGACTTCCTGAGATAAATCCCACTTGGTTATTGTGCAGAATCCTTTTTTTTCTTTTTTTAAAAGAGAGAATTTTTTTGATATTTATTTTTTAGTTTTCGGTGGACACAACATCTTTATTTTTATGTGGTGCTGAAGATCGAACCCAGTGCCACGTGCATGCCAGGTGAGCGCAGTACCACTTGAGCCACATCCCCAGCCCTTGTGCAGAATCCTTTTTATAAGTTGCTGGATTCACTTTGCTATTTTTTTTTTTTGAGGACTTTTTCAGTGTTATCAGTAAGGAATATGAGTCTGTTTTTGTTTTATTTTCCCATTCTGATGTCTTTTTCTGGCTTTTTTCAGGTAATACTGGCCTCAGACAACAAGTTAGGAAATGTTCTTTCCTCTCATTTTTTTTTGGAAAAGTTTGTGAAGGATTGATTAGTGTTAATTCATTAAATGTTTGGGGGAATTTACCAATGAAACCAGATGGCCCTGGGTTTTTTTTGTTTGTTTGTTTTTTGTTTTTTTTTGTGGAAGTTTTTGGTTTCTAATTCATTCTCCTTATTTTTTATTTTATTTATTTATTTATTTATTTATTTTTATTTATTTATTTTTATTGGTTGTTCAAAACATTACAAAGCTCTTGATATATCATATTTCATACATTAGATTCAAGTTGGTTATGAACTCCCAATTTTACCCCAAATACAGATTGCAGAATCACATCAGTTACACATCCACATTTTTACATAATGCCCTATTAGTAACTGTTGTATTCTGCTACCTTTCCTATCCTCTACTATCCCCCCTCCCCTCCCCTCCCATCTTCTCTCTCTACCCCATCTTCTGTAATTCATTTCTCTCCTTGTTTATTTTCCCATTCCCCTCACAACCTCTTATATGTAATTTTGTATAACAATGAGGGTCTCCCTCCATTACCATGCAATTTCCCTTTTCTCTCCCTTTCCCTCCCACCTCATGTCTCTGTTTAATGTTAATCTTTTCTTCCTGCTCTTCCTCCCTGCTCTGTTTCTCCTTATTTTTTAAAGGTCTACTCAGGTATTCTGTTTCTTCTTGACTCAGGTTGAGTCAAGAAGGGAGGTACAAGGCTTGCTTTGTAATAACCCACACATGGTAACTAATCCAGTCTCTGAGGAAAGACATTATTGATGAGGGCAGTTTCCCTATTGTAATTTATATCTTTCTGGGAATTGTTCATTTCCTCTAAGTTATCTAATTTTTTTTGCATTGTATATTACATTTAACACTAAAAAATTTTATAGACTACTTTTCAAATTTTGTATATTTTAGATTTACCTTTCCAAAGTTATTCCAGAACTAAAAGGATTTTAAAGTTATGTTTAATACATATATAATTATTATATGTATATTTTATTATGTATAACACACATATACATATATGTAATATATGAAAGCATCATATTGGGAAACTAGCTTTTTCTTTTTAAGACTCACCCTTATTTTAATTAATATTTTTAAAATTTTGTCTTTTAGGATTGTATATTCATCAAACAGAGACATAAAAAACTATGAAGAGGAAATTTGTAGGAAAATGAAAGCAGAAAGTGGGATACTACAAAAGAAACTTGACTTCAATTTTCAAAAGTGTAAAAATTCATCTGATTATTCTCTTCAGAAGCATGAAATTTCAGAGGATATTAATGATCGAGATGACAGTTTAATTTCTAATGGTGAGGTATTTTTGGTGGATTTTTAGAACATTTTATAGCCATGAAAATAATTATAATCTGATATAATTAGAGAAAATCAAACTTCAAAAACTGCTCTACTGATATATTTTTAAAAATAAGCATAGAGAAGTGAATATACTAGTGTGATCAATTTTGAGTTTCCCCAAGTACTTAGAGATAAGGTTATTATGAATAAATCCATTTGAAATTCACAGTTTTCTTTTTAATACTGAAACCTCTACATGTCATTGTCCTTATTTTGTTCTGTACTAATAAAGAATTTTTTGAATTATAATATACGCTTTAAAAAAAACATCAGGGAGCACAAAAATTGCTGTTATAAAAAAAAAAGATAGTAACCCAATAAAAATGGCAGCTTAGTTTTATATCAAATGGTTAAGAAATACATAACTCTTACAATTCATATGACAATTTACCTTAAAAAAGACCTTAAGATTGCTTGTGGAAGTAGGTGTTAGAAGGATTGAAGCTTGTGAGTTGTTGTGAATTGGTAGAAAGAGGATATAATTAGATACATAAATATACGGACAGGAAACCTGATGTCTCTGGATCATATGTATTATAGAATATTTTAGTGCCAGATCATATGTATTACAGAATATTTTAGTGCCAGTTCTCAGACATCAGATTCCATGAGACAATGAAGTGAGTGCCTGTTGTTACCCTATCTGTAGAGTAGAATTGCACCACAGAAAAGGAATACCAAACTAAGTTTTCCAGGTTGCTTGCCTATCTGCCAGTCATCCTCTCCAGAGAGATGGAGAGGAAGAGGGAAACACCAGCTTTGGCTTTGGAAGGTAAACAAATCTTCCTTAGGGGATAGAGGGGAAGGTAGTTTGACTACCTTGGAATGTAAGGAAATGGCTTCCTAGAGAGGCATGTCTCTAAGTCCATCTGGAGCAATATATTACTTCTAGATTCCAAGGAATGTTGCAGCTTAATCATCTTAAGCCAAGTTTACCAGTGCTTTTCTCAGAAAAGTCAGACTGTGCAGACACAAATATTGATAGAAGATTGTGTCCCAAGAGTTATCTGAAATCAGAGACAAAATTTTAACACTAGGTATGAATGAATGGATATGGCTCATAACATATAAAGCAAACTGAGATATCTGGTAGATATTTAGGTGTGTGCATATATGCTTTGTATATTATTACATGGCTTGATTCATCTGGGTACAGTCTTTGGCATTGACATTGAAGTGTTTTTTATATATGAAATTGCACCTAACAACATTCAAAATTTAGTTATACTAAAATTGAACCCTAAAATATTGTGTAAAGATGTTATAGCAGAATTTACTACATATGAAAATACCTGTTAACTAAAGGGTCTTATTACTGATGTTTTGTGCAGCAGCAACTATCACCACCAAACTAATTTAATCTTGGTGAGAGTCCTTTTATGTTACATTCATTGTATCTATGAATAAATGATTAGGCAGTCTAGGCTTTGAAGTATTTATTAATATCATTTGGTCTCATGTAACCCTAAGAAGTAAGTGGTTGCAGATTGATTTTTTTCAGTAAGGACTCTTATACCCACAAAACATAAAGGACTTTCTCAAGGCCATACAGAGCAATTGATAAGCTGGTAGTTGATAGACATTTTTCATGCTTCTAGTGTAGAGCTCTGCCAGTGGCCCCACAGCAGCCTTTTAAAGTGGCAAAACAAATAAGTGTACGTAAAAAGAGCTTATTTACTCATCTACCCCCATTATTTGACTTGCTTTCTCCATCTCTCAAAAAAAAACAAAAACAAAAACAAAAAAACTCCATGCTTACCAGTAATCTGCCAGTTGCCAATTTAAGACACGTTTGGTCCACATCTTCTTAACCCCCTTGCAGTCTTTCATATTAGTGCTGCTCTCCTTGAAACTTCTGTCTTCTAAATTCTGATCTCTAGATTTTCCTTCTTGACCACTCCTCATTCTTCTTCACTGATATATCTATCATCTTTCTGTTCCTTAAATAAATGGTATTCTCATTTTTTTCTTGAGCTTTATATATAACTATTGACTAGACATAGCTGTTTAAAAATACCTTAAATATTTCAAATTTAACCTATTACATACTGACTTAATCACCTCCCCCCTTTAAAAATCTATCTTTTTATTTTTATTTTTTTCAGTGGAAAGTATTGAACCCAGGGACTCTTTACCACTGAGCTACATTACCAGGCCTTTTTAATTCTTTGTTTTGTGACAGGGTCTGCTAAGATGCTGAGGCTGCCCTTGAACTTGTGAGATTCTCCTGCCTCAATCTCCCAAGTAGCTGGACTAAGGCTTATGCCACTGTGCTTTTTCTTTTTCTTTTACTTTTGTCTTTCCTCCCTCTTTCTTCCCTCCTTCATTTCTTCCTTTTATAGTGCTGAGTATTGAAGCCAGGGGTCTCACATACTAATCTGCCACCCCATCCCCTTCATATTTTATTTAAGATAGGGTCTCACTAAGTTTCTGAGGCTGGCCCTTGAACTTGTGATCATCTAGCCTCAGACTCCTGAGTAGCTGGGATTAGAGGCTTATGACAGATGCAAATGGAGGCAGAAATTCCAAGTTTTTTACATTTGCAGGACCAAGTGAAAAATTGGTATTTTCAGCAAAAGCAGCCTCTAAGTCATTGTTATTGTAACAGGGAGCCAGATGTCATGGGGCCTTCTGAGACATTGTTGAAAACTTTAGTTTTTATTCTAAAAGAAATGGAGTGAGACATAGAGGGTTTTGAACTTGGATGGATTAAAATATGAATTGCATTTTTAGTGCAGTTTTGGAAGCTTTGTTAAAAATAGATTGTGGAGGTTAAGAATAGGAGAACAGTTGAAAGATGCTGGTGGCTTGGACTAAAGTATAGGAGTGAAGGTGTTGAGTAGTAGTTGGATTCTGGATCTCTTTTGATAGTAGAGCCAACATTGGCATTGTAATATATATTCCAGGTTTGTAAATTTGTTTAGTGGGAATCTGTTATGAGTGAATGAACCTTACCAGATATACTAATTAAATAAAGTTTTCTAGATTGTCAAAGTATGACATACAATTGTTAAAAGAAAATCTTTAGACAAAGTAAATCTGAATTATTTGAACAAGAAACATTAATGAATTAATCAGCTCTCAGAATCAGAAGAGGTTCAGAAGGGTCTACTCTACCACATTGACAGTAGTTATTTATAGACAGAACATGGAAGTAAAGTACAGAAATAGCTTGATGGACTACAGTTAGGCCTTTGTCTTAATGGACATGATCTAAGTTGTTGACTACTTGTGATTAGATGACATGTCACTACTTGTCTTTCTTTTCTTTCTTTCCTTCCTTCTTCCTTCTTTCTTTCTAGTGGAAATTGAACCCATGGATGTTTTACCACTGAGCCATACCCTAGTTCTTTAAAAAAAACTGTTTTTTTTTTTTAAATTTTGAGACAGGGTCTCACTAAGTTGAATATGCTGGCCTCTAACTCGAATTCTGCAGCTTCAGCCTTTCAGGTTGTTAAGCATGAATCATTGACTTCTGCTTCTGTTTGGCTGAGCTCTGGCTATTACCAAAAATATATACTCCTAAGTTAGGTTGCAGTTTATTATGTAAGAACTCAAAGGGTGGATACAGTATGAAGTCAAATGTTAATTTAGCACAGTGTAGTTTACACACACACACACACACACACACACACACACATACACACACACATGTATACACACGTACACACATGTACACACACACACAGTGATATACAGTGATGAGCCATGATATACAGTATAGCATTTTTTCCTTCTTATGTATACATGTTTTATATTTCATTTCCTACTACCTAAATGATGAATCTTTTGAAGAAGAGAAAAAATTTTTAAATACTTATTTTCTAGACCTCTTGTTTCCAGTACTAATCTCATGGTAAGTTCTCTAATAACCCACTGATTTCAGTTGAATTTCTTTCAGTTTACATATCAGTCTAGCCATATTGTCATAAAGTAAGGTGTTTTGTCAGCTTTCCATCATTATAATGAACTACATGAGATAATTAACTCATAAAGAGAAATGGCTTATTTGACTAACAGTTTTGGAGGTTCTAGTTCAATATCAATCAAACCAATTACTTTGGGCCTCTGGTGGGTGTGCCAGATGACAATGGTGGGAAGTACCTGTCAGAATAAACTGCTCACCTCATGGCCAAGAAGTGAAAGAGAAAGAGGCCAGGGTCCCACAAATCTCCTTCAAGGACATGTCTCCAATGACTTAAAGACTTCCCACTTAGCCCTACCTCTTGAAGGTCTATAGCACTTCCAATAGCACCACCCTGGGGACCACGCTTCTAACATATTGACCTTTGGGGGACATTCAACTTCAAATAGGGAATGGGAAGGAATTAAATAGTGGAAAGGAATATCAAAATTGGAAAAATGTCAAACTTTCATGAATTAAATTCATTTTGGGCATAATTTTGTGATATTATGCTTATATGTGTATCTATTTAAAGGCATATCTATATTTAAGTATAAATGAAAATACATATGTCAAAGTAGAGAGTGTAGATGATTTAAAATTCTTTTATTTTAATTTACCACTGTTTAAGCAAGTTGAGATAATTATGTAAGAAAACTTGCTAATATTAAAAAACAAAATTTGGGGATATTTATAACATTAAAGAAACTCATTTAGTCTTATTTTTGTCTTTTAAAGATAATTATGACTTGGAACCTGCATCTGAATTAGGAGAAGATTTATTGAAGCTTTATGTGAAACATTGTTGTCCAGATATTGATATTTATGTTGATGGAAAAAGGTTTAAAGCTCACAGGTAAGTAGATGTGATTGATTTGGTGTGTTGGTTGTGATATTGGAGTATAGAAGAGTGATTCTCATTTTCTAATACAATGGTTTTCAAGCTCTACTCCATGTAAGCTATAGTGATTCCACAGTGACTCCTCAGGAGTCTCTGATAGGGGAAAATTTGGGGTATCAAACCTGGATTTCCCGCCTGCAGGATCATATATGCACACATGGGTTCACCCAGATGTGCACGTGCACATTTCAGCCAGGCCAGATCTCATCTATTCTTTGCATTGGACATAAACCTAAGATTTCATCAATTTCATTAGATGAAAATGTTTTGTTGCTTGAAATGGGTTTGAAAGCCACTGTCACAGAAAATGTAGTTAATGCAGTTTTTAATTTTATAGACATTGTAGTATTAAGAATGGTTATTTCTATGTGAATGACATGTATTTTCTCTGAATACATTTTGGCACAAATTCTGTGATACAAAATAGAGGATTCTCATAAATAGCATTGATTAGGAGGTTTAATACGTCAGAGTACTTTTTAAAAACCCTGTTCTGCTTTAAAACTGGGTTGCTTATACATTCTAGTCTTTTAGATTTCAAATTAAAATCTGCTGCCTGTTTAGGTTAGGCTCTTTTGATTGCAAGTCACTAAAATCTGCTTAAAAGAAGAAAAAATTTCATAGGAAATCCAGATTATCTGTTGGAACTCAAGGTAAATAAGTACAGCTGGGTCTTACTAGTAGCTAGAATCAGAACCAGAAATCTGAAGAACCCAAACAGTACTCCTTCCATCTGTGTTTTAAATATGAATGTTTATAAGTTATTCTGATGCTCTTAAGAGGAAAAACTAGACTATTTGCAATAGCAAGGAGCAATTTTCTAGGTTCAAGCATCCATAGCCCTTAATTACATTAGCAGTAGGTTTAGATTACAGGACTCTACCAACTTAGAATTTATGCTGGTTTTTCCAGTTAATTGACAGCACACATTGCCAAATTCTAGGATTAATGGTTTGAACCAGACTATTTATTATTAAAAATTTGAATTTTTCTCTCTGGGAATATGTATTTTATAAATCTGTGTACATACATAGACTCTTTTTTTTCTAATTCTTATGAAATCCACATTACATATAGTAAAATATAAAATGTAATATGAGTTAATCCATATATTTTTATGAGTACATTTTCTAAATCAAATCATGATGTGTGTGTGCGCATGTGTCTCTTTTTTACCAACATAATTTAAGATTTTATTTAATTTTATGTCCAGATTTTTCTTGAGACCATATGTGCATTCCACCAAAGTTCTGCTTATATAACCTTAAAGCTATGCTGTCATACAAGGAAGGCCGGACCCTGTGACCATTTGCAATTTGTCCTCAGTGTCTATATTTGGCTTTTCTCTGTGTGCTGTTTAAGAATGAGCTAACAGAACTGTGTTTTAGGAGCAGGATCCAGAATATTAGGTTTGTATTCCAGAACAATACTTGCTCACTTTCTGGTTTGTTTTGTTTACCTCGCAGTGAAAAAAGAAATTCATATTAACTAGGAAGGCAATTTCCTGAGGAGAATTTTAAGTTCTGACTACTTTATGGCCCTTATGTAAGTTACAATAGCAAATTCTAAATCACAAGGTTACCTTTGTAGTTCAAACTTGAGCATCTCTGTTTACTGCATAATAATTTTATTATGTAGTTCAAGGAATACTAGGTCATAGTTCAGAAAATACATATTGCTATAAACCCGCATATTCTTCTAAAACCCAACATCAGAACTTTTTTTATACCTTTATTTTATTTATTTTTACGTGGAGCTAAGGATCAAACCCAGTGCCTCACATGTGCTAGGCGAGCACTTCACCACTGAGCCACAACCCTAGCCCAACATCAGAACTTTTAAAAATACTTCTTGTTCTAGATGATCATTATCAGCATTTTTCACATGACTGCTTTAATTGTTTTCAATTATATGTACTCATATATTAAAAGATCCATGCAAAATTTATGATCTTAATTGTATTCAGTTAAGGTTTCAACATTTAAATCAGTCCAGTTTGATAGTTTAATATGTTTAAATTGTTATGGAAACTTAGGAATTTACTCTTCTACTGAGTTAATCGTTTTCTGATGCTCAAGTTGCTTACTTAAACACATCTCTAATAACCTAATTCTTCCAAGATTATCTTTCCATTTGCACTGTCCTTCTTTACCTGATCCTGACTTCAATGTCTAGAGCATTTTATATACTTAAAGGCAATCTGATGCCAATCACTTGTTGATAGTGGTACACGTAAGCCATATTGGTTAACAGTGATTGATTAAGTGTGTGTGGACTGTGAGCCAGTCTTCCTGGGTTTTAATTTCAGCTTCACTAATATTAGTTGCATGGATTTGAGTAAGCCATTTAACTATTCATTTTGTATCCTCATCAAAGATGGGAATTATACAAGTACTTATTTCATGAGGTGATTATGAGGGTTACTTATTATATATACTTAAACAGTTTGAACAGCACCTGGCACATAGTACCATATGTGTTAGCTGTCATCACAATTACAGTGGATAGGCCTTTAATACAAGCTTTTGGGCAGATAGTAGCAACAGCCTCTATGCCCATTATTTATAAGGAGCAAGCAGTGAAACATGGTTTGAATCACTTGCATTTCTCCTTAATCCAAAGAAGAATAGGTTAGCAGTAGACCTCTAAGGAAGGCCACACTTTACCACACTTTTCTCCCTCTAAATAGGCCTTACCCTCTCTAAAATATAACTTCTTCATGCTTTCCTTCATCTTTGTCTTTATTTATCGCCAACACTTCTACTCAAAGCAGAAATGAAGAGAGCTCTCTTTGTTTAGAGGTTGGAGGATTATAATAAAAGATTGTCTTGCCAGTTGCACTAAGGATCCCTTAGTTTTTTTAGATCCCAATTATTAGTTATGTTTCTACTTTTCTGAATATTGTATTCTGGAATTGTGCAGTACATTATCCCTTGTTGTAGACCTCTGTAACATTATCTTCCTATCTGAATTCCTGTCCTTTACCAAGTGAATACCATCAGGATAGTGTACATTTCTCTTGGCTTGTATTTCCTCTTGTCACCTTTAGTCTAACCCTAAGTACCTACCTGATCTATTGCATTGCTGATCTCCTATTTTATAATGTGCTTTATTATTTTAATATTTAGTGAGACAAATTGAATGTTATGTTTTTAAGATAATTTATTTGTTGCACTCTACATTCTGTAATTAAGATCGTCCTTATTGAAAAAGGTAGTGATTCCTAATTTTATCTTGGTAATATTCAAGATCTGGTATTCCTTTCTTATCAGTGCCTAATATTATACTACTAAACATTCACTCATTGGGCTAATATGCTGTTAAATCTCCCTGTATAATGTAGGTTTCTGTGAATATTTAGCAAATCAATATAGTGTTAGAAGATCAGTGTTGTAGTCTGGATCATGCCACAATCTATATGTCCTTGAGTATACTGGCTGAAAAGTTTTTTAGAAGTAGCAGAGCTTAGTAATTGTGAAGTCAGCCTGAGTTTGCATTCTATTTTCACTAGTTAATATTTTGGGTGATTTACTTAATCTCTCTAGTCTCAATTTCTTTATTTGTACAACAAATAATAATAGTAATTATAGCATAAGATGGCTGTGAGGATTGAATCAGATAATGCACATAAAGTACTTAGCATACCTAAATGTGTCTGACGTATTGTAAGTTTTCAAAAGTATGTATTATTTGCTATAAGTATATGTTAGATATCCATAAAAGAGACATAACATTGCCTGTTCTACTTTGTCTTATGTCAGGAGTCAACAAACAATGACCTAAATGTAGTAAGTGGATTGTTTTTATATGAAAAAGCAAAAAACAAAGAAGAATATGCAATAGGGACCTGAAAAAAACCCTAAATATTTACAGTCTGGCCCTTTGAAGAAAAAGGGTCAAATGGATTCTGTATTCAAATTACTTCATAAAAGTTTTTATTCTCTTATAGAAATTTGAACTAACAATAATGTATAAACATGTAGATTTTGCAAGAAAGATGAAACTTTAATTAGCAAACCCACATTTAAAAAGAGATTGATCTGGAGCTGGGTTTATGGCTCTGCCATAGCACACTTGCCTGGCATGTGTGAGGCACTGGGTTTGATTCTCAGTATGCATATAAATAAATAAAATAAAGGTCTGTCAACAACTAAAAAAATTTTAAAAAAGAGATTGATCTTATAGTGAAAGATCTGTGAATGAATGTGTATTTGTTTTTTAAAGTAGGATAAGATGATTGTTATATAAAAATTGATTTTAAAATCTTGATCTTTTTTCTGATTAATCAAACAACAACAACAAAAAAAAAACTACCCGTTCTAATTGTATTAGATAATAGAATATCCATTGTACTTAACAGTTTAATTTAGGAAAAGCTAATTTAATGAAAGCTGTGGTCAATGGATATCATAAAATCTCAAGAGAAAGTTAGTGGCCTTTTGTAAGTAATGATTTCCAAAATATTTTCAAAGGAGGCTGGGAATGTAGCTCAGTGGTAGAGGTCTTGCCTTGCATGCACAAGGCTCTAGGCTCTAGGTTCAATCCCCATCACAGAAAAAAAAATTTAAGAAATATTTGCTAAGAAGCAGGATGACTAATAGTGACAGCTCCAGAAAATTTATATTCACTACTCTGGTTTTAATCTATATTTAGTTATGTGGAACTAAAGCAAAACAAGTATGTGTACACAAACAACTCTTTAAGCAAAAAATATTTAAAAATTAGACCCAGTTTAAAACAAAACAAAACAAAAAACTCCTCTCCTAGAGCATTTCTGAATAATCCAGGCCATTGTTCTGCCTGGAATAGTGAATCTAGTTCAGCTAACATTAGGACTTATTGAAGAGCAGCATACCAAAGCAACAGCAAGGGGGAAATTAGGACATTTTTGATAGAGCCAGAAGCAGCATTGTCAGTTGATATTAAATTTAATCAAAGGAGAAAATAGTTTTTGACATGTAGGAACATATTTTTTAAAAGATTTAGCAAAGATTTTTAATACACCGTGCCATCTATTGCTGCATTATTATTTTTATTATTTTACCTGAGGCATGATCCTAATTAAATAAGGATGTTTTCTGAGTTTCTATTTTAAGATCAGGGCAATCATTTAAGCCTCAGATGCTTTTAATATTACTCAGATGGAAATGGCTAACATGCTGTGTTAGTTCAAATCTTCTGAGAAGCAGACACAAAGATGGGGTTAGACTTGCAAAGAATTTATTCGGGTAAA
Organism: Marmota marmota marmota; assembly: GCF_001458135.2. NCBI lineage: Eukaryota > Metazoa > Chordata > Mammalia > Rodentia > Sciuridae > Marmota > Marmota marmota. The sequence goes on along the minus strand of NW_026000076.1, from coordinate 7,077,709 downwards.
TACATGTGAGAGAATATGAGGAGGAAGCCAAAGACTGAGAAAGCTATAAGACTGCAATTCCAATCTGACCCTGAGTGAATAAGAAAGGAAAGAAGTTACATCGTAGACAGTACAATTCCACAGGAGATTTGGCAAGGCTGTTGAAAAAATTCCCAAGCCAGAGGCTTTGGAGAAATTCTTGTCTCCCACGAATAAATCTGCCTTTATTATCTCTTCTAGGCTCATTTGCAGGGACTAATTTATGGCTTTGGGACCAGTATGGTTTGGATTCCAGAATACTATAGCTGAGACCTTAGGTCAGTTTACGAAGTTTATGATCATAGAGATGCATTTTCATAACTGGTAAATCATGGCATGCTATATATTTATATATCTTTGCCACTCAGTCTAGTCAGGTAGAGTATATAGAGTGAAGGATAAAATTCTAATCATATTCTTCATTAAGAATTATTTAATGATCACTTATGTGCCAAATACTATATTTGATGCTGAAAGTAAGACTTACAAAGAAATACAAAACAAAGTACAGAGTATGAAATGGATTGTATTTATTGAAATTCAACATTGTTAATATATTAGAAAAGATGGCCATGAAAAAAGACCTGGTAGGATATCTAATAAACTGTTAACATTGGTTATTTGTATAGAGTAGACTTGAAGTAAACAAGGAAGCATGGAGAGAACTTAAAATTTTTACTTCATAAAATTCTGATTCAGAGTTTTATTACAGATATTTTATAATTAAAAATTTTCTTTTTAATTTGGCTTTCCATGCTTTAGGAAAGAATCATATATTGCTTAATATTTTAAAATGTGTTTATATAGACTCAGTCATACCCTAAAGAAACTATCTTTGGCTGGGCTGGGGATATAGTTCAGAGGTAGAATATTTGCCTAGAATGTGTGAAGCCCTGGGTTCAGACCCCAGCATGGCAAACAAATAATCAAAAATCTATCTTTGTCCTCTTATATAGAAAAATAAAAATTATATACAAGCAGTACATTAAATATTCACTTTATTATCAGGTTCTATTACCTTTTCTTGTTCTTTGACTTACTCTAGGTTTAATATATGCTGCTTTTTATTATTCTAAAGGTGGAACCATAGATCACTGATATAGAACTTTTTTCTTTTCTAAGATAAACACTTAAAAACTATATATTTTCTTCTAAGCACTGCTTTAGCTGCATCCTGCAAATTATGGTATATTTTCATTTTCACTCAGAGTATTTTCTAATTTTCCTTTTAATTTCTTTTTTTTACCAATGGATTATCTGGAAGTATATTTAACTTCCAACTGTTGGGAATTTTTCAGCTATTTATTAATTTCTAATTTAATTCCATTGTGGCCATAGTATATATTTTATTTTCAACACACTTTATTGAGATGTGTTTGATAACCCAATCTGTCTTAGTAAATGTTTATGTACTTGAAAAGATGTATTGTGCCGTACTGGGGTAGAGTGTTTCATAAATGTCAAATTGTTTGACAGTATTGTTTAAGTCTTACATATCTTTAACTAATTTGTCTACCTGTTCTATTAATTACTGAGAAGAGTGTTGAAGTCTCCAAGTGTAACCGTGAATTTGTCTGTCTGTCCCTCAGTTTCCTTCAGTTTTTGCTTCATGTATTTTGAAACTGTACTTGGTACATACATATTTGGGATGACAATTTCCTCATGATGAATTGAGCTCTTTTTAATTATGATACATCTCTTTTTAACCCAGGTAATATTCCTTGTAAAGTATACTCTGTTAATATAGCCATTTCTGCTTTTTTGAGATTGATTTTGTAGGTTATATCTTTTTACATCCTTTACTTTTAAATTCTCTGTGTCTTTATATTTAAAATGGGTTTAAAATTAATTTCTTATAATTATATCTTACCTTTTAAAATCCATTCTCATAATTTCCTTTTAATTAAAATATTTAGACCACTTATATAATGTAGTTATTAATACATTTGGGTTAGTCTACCATGTTTTTGGTTTTCATTTTTTCTTTGTTCTGTTTTGTCATCTTTTCCTGCCTTTTATATTAATTGAGATTTAAAACTTTTTTAGAATTTTAGTTTTTCGTTTTCTTCTTTTTTTTTTTTTTTTTTTTTTTTTTTTTTGTACTGGGGATTGAACCCAGGGGCACTTTACCACTGAACTATATCACCAGCCCTTTTGAAAGTTTTGAGACAGGATCTCGCTAAACTTTGTTCTAGTTAGCTTTTGGTCACTGTGAACAAAATACCCAACAAGAACAACCTAGAGCAGGAAAAGTTTATTTTCAGAGGTCTTAGTCTGTAGATGACTGACTCCATTGCTCTGGGCCCAAGTGAAGCAGCACATTATGAAGGGCCTGAGGGAGGAAAGCTGCTCATGGTGGATTTAAGAAGCAGAGAGAGAGAGAAACAGACAGCCAGACACACAAACACACACACAGTCAAGGTGGGCCACAGGAAGAACAACCTTCTAGAGCATGCCCTCCAGTGACCCAGTCATGCTCCACCTTCCTACAGTTATTCAAGCTAGAATGGACCAATTAGGTCACAGCTCTCATAATCATTTCACCTCAGGATATTCCTGCATTAATAGGAGCTTTGGGAGGACACCTTATATCCAAACCATAACAGAGTTGAAATTGCAATCCTCCTACCTTAGCCTCCTGAGTATCTTGAGATTATATGGGTGTATCACCATGCCAACTAATTAAATTTTTGTTTATTTTCACTAATGTGTATAATTTTTGCTTTTTTTCACTTGCATTGTTATTACCATGTACCTTTAATTAGTGTTATATATCTTTATGTACAACGTTAGAATCTATTCCCTTTCCCCTCCTGTCTTTTATGCTATTTATATATTTTGTATGGAAGTTCTTTATTTAATAAGTGATTTGCAAATATTTTCTCCCAGTTGGTGACTTGTATTTTTTGGAGGCTGATCCTAAACTTGCTGTCCTCCTGCCTTTACCTCCCAAATAGCTGGGATTACAGGTATGCACCACCACACTGGACTCAATAATGCCTAGCACAGAATAGAAGTCAGTGGATATTTGTTGGGTTACAGAATGAATGATTGAGCATTTTATTTGAGAAGATAGAATGGAAATTGAAAATAATCTCTCCTGTCATTTTCTCAAACCTAAAATATAACCTTTCCTGGGCTTTATTTAGGTGAGTTCTGAATGAGAACTCAGAACTTTTATTGTTGTGGTTCTCCTTTTTAATTAAAAAAAATTTTCACATGACAAATTATTGCAGCCTCTTTCTTATTGCTGTTTCCTCAAGTGGGTTATGTTATTTTAATGCAAATAGGACTTCCTTTTGCTTTTGGGTAGTGGTTAAACTAGATATTGATTGCTTTGTTCCAGTTAGGGATTGAGTTGATGCAAAACTGGACTTCTGTTCTAACAAGAACTTGTCTACTTATTGTTCACTCTTCATCCTAGGGTATGACCCTTCAGGGCTAAACCCAAATCCTAGGTTAGCTACCAGAACTACTCCTTTTTGATAGACCCAAGCTCTTTTTTTTTTTTCTTTTCTTTTTTTTCCTGACAGAGATAGAATTTAGGGGTATTTAGTGAGTGACCTAAATTCCCAGCCTTTTTTTATTTTTTATCTTGGGACAGGATCTCACTAAGTAATTTAGGGCCTCAAGAAATTGCTGAGGCTGGCTTTGAATTTGCAATCCTCCTGCCTCAGCCTTCTGAGTCCCTGAGATTTCAGGTGTGCACCACCACACCCAGCTCCCAAGTTGTAATTTGTGTCCCATCCAGCCTTTGAAGATGCCAGAAGTTATTCTTAGCTTCCCAAACATTGCTTTTCTTTTTGATTTTGCAATCACCTGAGTGGAAGAAATTACTTCAAATGTTTGAGTCTTCTCTTCTGTCTTCTCTCATATAACTTGTCTAACAACTATGGTAGTGTTCTGATGCTTTTAAATCATGTTTTATTTTCTCGTGTATGTGTGTATTTTATACGTATTCCGCCTTTTCTATTTTCAAGAGGATGATTGGTCTGAGACAATCTAGTAAACCATTGCCAGAAATGTCTTTCTCTTCTCCCTATTTTTCTAATTCTTTCATACCATCCTCCACTGGGATATTTTCCTCTATATTTCATTAACTATCATGTTCCCAGCATCTAGAATAATGTCTAGCACAGAACAGAAGCCAGTGGATATTTGTTGGATTACAGAATGAATGAATGAACATTTTATTTGAGAAGATAGAATGGAAATTGAAAATAATCGCTCCTGTCATTTTCTCAAACCTAAGATATAACCTTTCCTGGGCTTTATTTAGGTGAGTTCTGAATGAGAACTCAGAACTTTTATTGTTGTTGTCTCTTTTTTAATTTAAAAAAATCTTCAAATGACAAATAATTGCAGTCTTTCTCTTATTGCTGTTTCCTCAACAATTCCTGTTAAGTAGTATCTTAGGTCTTTATTTCTCCATTTTTAGGGATATATTACTCTTTTAGTAATTGGAAATGTTTTAATTATTATTATTTAAATTAAAGAGTTTTCAAAATAAAAAAAAATTAAAAGATAACAACGGCATTGTAATTAAAACACTTAGGCATAAATAAAAGCTTTAATTTTTATTGTAATAATTGCAGAGTGAATACAAACAAGACAAAATAGATTGCTGAGTTTTAGGTAAAGATGAACAGTTTTATAAAAATTATGTTTTTACATAGTATATAAATGTTTCCCTCCTCTTCCCTTTAGGGCCATTTTAAGTGCCAGATCCAGTTATTTTGCTGCAATGCTGAGTGGATGTTGGGCTGAAAGCTCCCAAGAGTACATTACTCTTCAAGGGTAAGCATAATTTTTACAAGACAGCGTGACTATAAGTGATTGCAAATAATACTTCATATGAAGCACTTGTGAATCTGTTTTGCCTGTATGATCAGTGAATATTTCTCATGTAGTAGAATTCAACTAAATAACATTTTCTGAAACAAGAGGTAGGAGAGAGCATTAAGTAATAGAAGTAGTATATTAATCTGCTCAGGATTCTATAACAAAATGCCAAAACTGGGTGGCTTAAACAACAGAAACCTATTTTCTCACAGTTCTGAGGACTGAAAGTTGAAGATGAAGGTGTCAGCAAGGTTGGTGTCTGACTAGGGTAGCTACCTTCTTGCTATGTGCTCACATGGCTTTTGTTCTGTGGTGTCTTTTGTAAGGATACTGATCTCTCAGATCTAGGTTCCATACCTGTGATTTAAATTTAATTACTCCTTAGAGGCCCCATCTCCAAATATAACCACACTGGGAGTTTGGGCTTCACCATATGAATTTGGGAACACATTCAGTTCATAACAGATAGTTTATTATTATGGAAGATTTTAAATGCCAGGCTATAGACTTTATTATCCTGTAGGTAAAAAGAATATATAAATGGATCTCTTGGTGACATTTTATCATCACTACTGAAAAACAGCTTAAAAGACATATGTATCCTACTGATAAGATCTCTTTCTTTATGATCAATTTGAAATATCCACTGAATATAGGAAGGGTAGCTAACAAAAGCCAGAGTCTCTAAGTATGGCAATCCTAAGGATAATCAAAATTATACTTTGTGTAATTTTGAAAACTTGTCCAACAGCTATGTTTCATATATTTTAGACTTCATTTTTTAAACTGTCAATCCACTCTTAATTAGAATTGCATTCATTAACAATTCAAATAAAAAATAATACTAGTTTGACTCAGAATTTAACTTTTTGGCATTCATTAAAAATTATATAAGTCTGTGTAGTGAGGCAAAAGTCAAAAGAAGTATGATTATGGGATCTTACTAATTAGCAAAGGAAAGTAATTTCTTTCCATGGAATAAATTTTAGTGTCTTAGGTTAGTGATACTTTTAACTACTTGATACCTATTATGTATATCTTATTCCTGTCTTCAAATGATTCTATTTGAAGTAATAATATCTGACAATAATACTATATATTTTGTGTTTCTTCCACATTTAGTATACCCTAATTTTTAGAATCAGTCTTTGAGATAGAGAAGGTATTTTAAAGTTAAATGTCTACCCAGGTAAATAAGTGTGTATGTAGAATATAAATCACACATTTATTAATTATCAGTTCAGAATTCATTCCACTGGTCACTGAAGAAATTAAAAAGTTTTCCCATTGACCTGTATTCTTGAGCTAGCAAGAAGTACTCTTCTGTACTGTTAAAATTAGCACTTTTAACATTTTGTCCCATTGAACCTTAAAGCTCCTGGTAGGTTCATTAGGGAATGTATGACATAGGCTTATAATCTTACAGGAAGGCCATTTGGTAATGGATGCCCCTTCAACTTTTGTCTGTTTTACATAATTGTTGATCTCTAAGTTTAGCTATAGGAATAAAGGCAAGGGGAGTCTTGTCTTTGTCTTTCATTCTTCCTTCATCATCCCTCATGAACTGACAGATTAAACATTTACATACCCAGGCTTTTGAAGATGAGGTCTTTTTATTAAGAGGTCAGTGGAAAAGAAATAGTGGCATCAGTCATTGGTCTCTATTCTCTCACCTGTAACTTTCCATCTTTATGATAAGTATTTTCCTATATAATATGACCAGACTACTGCTGACCAAATTTAGTAGCTTATTCAAGGAAGGTCAAATACAAGTAGCCAAATTAGTTTCCAAGTGTTATCCAAATAAGCAGACTATACTTTGTATTAGTGCCAGCCATGACCAGGCTCATGCTTCTTGTAGTATTTTCCTTTCACTTATTCTATGGCAAGCAAGGCTCTGCACCTTACCTACTGGATCCTCTTACCCACACTGCTGTATGAGCAGTGGAGGCTCACTTCCAATTGGTACATTTATTCCTATTGCTAATGCGCTGGAAATGAGGATAGATTTCTCTTCGGTTCAACTCATTCATCAAGGAAGATTTTATAACACTAAAATAAAAGATGATAGTATCTTCTGATGGCTGCATGGTTTAATCTACATCCTTTTATCATTATTCTTATCATATAATGCTGTGATTTTTTTCCCTTTCCTATTATATCACATATCAAACTGATTGTGTTCAGATTGCCATTTTAGATTATTATATGCCACATTAATATTGTGGCATATAAATGCTATTGGAAGGCTAAAACAGATTGAGGAATTTTACCTTACAGAAAAAAAAATCACATCTTTCAGGGAATTTTATATTGTAACAAAGTAATTTACAAAACCAATTCCATTTTTTCCGTTACCATATTATAAACCCAGGTAGATGTTTCTATGGAGAGTGTGGTATAATAGAAAGATTGTGAACTATGATGTCCTTATAGGAAATCCTATATCCAGCCATAACTTCTTAAATTTAGGAAAATTCCTTAATTTTCGTGAGCTTCCTGAGGTTGTTGAAAGGATTGAGTGAGGTATAGTAAAAATACAAACAAACAAACAAACCTGGCATAGTGCTTGGTACATAGTATGTCATTATGATTTGTCTTTTTCTAATTTCTCAAGAATTTCTCTTTATTCTAAAGAGAATAAAGTTCAAGTGAGGGCCATTCCAATACCAGAACTCAGTGACTGCTTTGCATTATCAACAGCTTCTTTTGAAACTATGTAGCTATTGTAAGTCTGCATATTTTCTACAAATAGAATAGCATGAAATCCTGTCTGTTCTTACAGAAAGAACCACCGTGCTTTGGAGGTGGGCATATTAGAGTCCTATAATCCCACCCACATAGGTGCCTGAAACTTTAGAAACACAGAAATTGCATAGAGTAGGTGCATCAATCTCTTAGATCTTTGTCCTCTCATTAGTTGTTAGTTTTTCTAATTTTGAATATATGTAATGTTTTCATCTCCTATAAGCTTTTATCTGATTACACTTTAGTTGGAATAATGCTTTAAATCTTTCCATTTAAATCGTGGACTATTGAAGTAATTTGTTATTTTTCTAGGTCACTTGATCATGTCTTTATAAACCGTTTTAGGAAAAACATAGATGACTTGCAACATGATAACAAGAATGCATCTTAGTAAAACATCTGTCAAGACAGCAGGAAATTGGTTTCTTGCTGTTTTTATTGCTATCATATATTGATACATAGGCTCAAGTGTCTAGATTTTGCTCCTTATTTTAATAAAATGACTCTTGTTTTTATTTAGTCATTATTTTTTGCTTAAACATATCAAGTCTTAAACTATCTTTTCAATATAAATAGCCAGTTCTCATAAATGTTAACAAGAATGGCTCTTGAGAAATGTGAGGAAAAGTATATTGAACAGCATTACATTCTAGAAATCATGCTAATGTTTTAGATTAACAAACTATAGATAATATGGTTTAATGTTCTGAGATTAAACCTTGTTGTTTTCATTATATACATATGTACATATATGTGAGAATATTCAGATTTTTCACTTTTTTCTCTAAGTATTAAAGATTAGAGTTTGGAATCAGCAGAAACTAGTTAGCCATAATAGAGGCCATTTTGGGAAGGTTTGAGTTCTTCTGTATGAGTTCTAATAGGTCATTCATTAAACATTCATCAAACACTTACTGAACATATATTATTCAAGGAATAATAGAATCAAAGTAAACACCTGAATTCGCTGAAACTCCATTTTTTTCTTCTTGTTTCTTGTTTAGTTCCTTTAACAAATATTAGGAACTATGCTTAGTAATCTGTGAGGTTCTTACCAACACTGTCTCAATCAAGATTCTACTACCGAGCTCCAGTATTACATGAAGAAAGGAAATTCTTCTGTTCCAGTGGTATTAAATCAATACTGACATTCTTCTGGCACTAGACATACAATAATAAATAAGACATCAATACTGCCCTTACAGAACATGGTCTAGAAAGAGAGACAAATTCATAAACAAACATACTGCAAATTAGTTTGATAAGTGAAATAATAAAAGTATATGTAGAGTACTGATTGAAAGCCTAGACTTGGAGTGATTCTGCCTAGATTTAAATTCCAGTGCATTACTAGCCATTCGATCACCAGCAAGTTACTCAATTTCAATGTCTAGATCTATAAAATGAGACTAATAATAATATTTATTGTTGAGTTGTTATGATGATTAAATGAGCCAGTAGCATTCAAAGTGCATGTTAATTCAGGGACTGGATCATAATAAGTGCTTAATAAATGTTAGTTATTGTTTTTAACACTCATTTGAGGTTTTGTTATTTATTTTGCTTTTGTTTTTGCCTTAGGAGTATTAAGGAAATAGAGATAAAGACCCACTAATCTTGTGTCTGAAAGATAAAATAAGTGGAGAGGGAGAACATTGTAAGCACAGTTAATATGTGCTAAGGCATAGATAAAAAAGGAATTTAAGTTGTTTAAGTATAGAAAATGAGTAAATTCAGTTATCTTTCATCAGCTACTAGAGAGGGAGAACTGGGGGGTCAGATGATAGAGGTCTATATACCAAACTGGGGAATTTGGACTTTTTTCTATGAGCTTTGGAGAATAGAATTTTAGAAGTGGGAGACATAAATAAGATTTGCATTTTAGCAAAGTCACTTGATAATAATGTGGGAAATGGAATGCTAGCAGAATATTTCAGACAGGAAACCTGTGTGAAAGGATACTGTCTTAGTTCAGACAGGAGAAAATGAGAGGCTTGGGGCTCGGGTTGTGGCTCCCTTGCGAGACCATGGGTTCTATCCTCAGCACCACATAAAAATAAATAAGTGAAATAAAGATATTGTGTCCAACTACAACTAAAAAATAAATATTAAAAAAAGAAAAAGAAAACAAGAGGCTGAACCAGGGCAGGGAGAGGGAAAATAGATAGTAGAACCTGAATTCAAGAAGTTCTTGAAGGTATATATGACAGAGTAAATGAGGAAGAGAATTAAGATGAACCTCGGGTTCTAAGTTAGGCATCTAGATGAATGAGGTCTGAAGAGGCTGTCTAGCAGGGTCAGGGGTTTCTAATAAATAGACTTCTTCCTTTATGTTCAGAGTAAAATTAATCAACAGATGAAATAAGAAAAAATTTCCTTTATTTCTGATCAAAATGTTAAAACAGTATAATGTGCTTTGATCTAAGAACCAAAGTTAGCTTGTTTACTGTATTCCTCTAAGTCAACCCACGTAAGAAGTCTGATTCTGTATAGCAGGTTAACTTTTTCCTAGTCACCAGCTTCCCACTGATTCAGCTGAAAGGAAAAAAGAAATCAAATTACCTCTCATTCTGATTTCCTCCTAAGGAACCAGCAATGGTTGTCCACCAGCCAGATAAATTGCCCCCTTTGGTACAGAGAAGTAGAGGGTGGGGAAAGATGTCCTGTGAAAATGCTATCAATAAGATAGAAATAACAAAAAGAAGACTGAATTTGGAGTGTAGAGGAGGAGGGAGATTGTTCATTTCTGTTGCTTTTTAATAATATACTACCACAGATTGGATAGTTATAAAGAAAAGAGGTTGGGACTGAGGCTGTAGCTCAGTAGTAAAGTGCTTGCCTCGCATGTGTGAGGGACTGGGTTCAATCCTCAGCACCACATTAAAAAATTACATAAAGATACTGTGTGTTCATCTACAACTAAATAAATATTTTTTTAAAAAAGATGTTTATTTTGGCTCATGGCTCTGGTCCAAGGTTGATTGGGCCCATCTGATGATGATATTCTTATTGGCAGAGTACCAAGATGGCACAGGATATCACATGGCAAGAGAAAGAAAGCACATGAGAGACTTAGTCAAATTGTTTTTTATAGCAGACCCACTATCAAGATAACCCATTAATCCATTAATCACCTGAATGGGTTAACTCATTCATGAGGACAGAACCCTAATCACCTTTTAAAGATCCCATCTGGTCCTACTGCTTGATGTCTCACACTAGGAATTAGATGTCAACATGACTTTCAGAGGGGACAAACCAGAGCAGAGGTTAAGAATTCAGAGTTTGCTATAGTAAATAATAAAGGTTATCACTCAACTATTTCTTAAGTCATGTCTACTTTTTCAGCTATGTCATGAGGACATTGGTCAAACTAGAGCCACTAGCTCTAGGTGTAGGTATTACAAGTACAATCTGTACAGTATAACAATAATCTTCCTAGTGAATAGAGTTGTCCATCCTTAAGCAAAACCAGAGGCTAATTTATCAAAGATGCTGAAGAGAGGATTTCTTTCTTTATTTTATGGTTCTGGGGATCAAACCCAGGGCCTCACACATGCTGGGCAGGTGCTCTACCACTGTACTGCATCCTAGCAGAGGAGATAATTTCTTAATAAGAAGAAGTTGAACAATAACTTCTTAACATCCCAGACTCTAAAAAATATGGAAAAAGATTCTTGATAAATAATCAATTATTTGATAGTGTACATTTTATAACCTATGTATAAGTCCATAGCTGCAGTTCATTTTAAATTAATGGTATGCCTACATAGTGTTTATTTAAGAATGGAGATTAGAACTTTATTTTGGCTAAAAGTTTATGGGAAATAGAATGATTTATTGATTTAGATAAACCTTAATTATTTCTAGATTTGAGTTTTCCTTTATTTTGCAGTATAAACCATGTAGAAATGAATGTTATGATGCATTTTATATATGGAGGAATTTTGGACTTTCCAGACAAAGCTAATGTTGGGTATGTATTACTTTTTAATAAGCTTAAATATAAAAGTGTTAATATTTTACAGGTTCTGCTTTGTTGTGCTATGTTGCAGTATCAGTGAAGCAGAAGCTTCACTTTTTTTCTTCTTTTGAGATGGGGTCTTGCTATTTTCCCAGACAGATCTCATGAGCTCAAGTGATCTTCTTAAATTAACCTCCCAAGTGTGGAATTTATAGGTGTGTGTCACCTTGCTTGACTCTGAAGCTTCACTTTTATTATCAATTTTGCTAGCTATATTTTGAGTGTGTGTGGAAAATATCTAAAAACAATAAGAAAAGCTGAATAACTTACAGTAATAAGATTAAGAAAGGTCTTTTAGACTTAAATTATTTTAGAAAAATCTTACTTTGGAAAATAAATGAGAGTTTTTTATAAAAATAAAATCAATTTTTTGTCAAACTTTGAATGTTATTATACTTCTATATTTTTAAAATTTAGGTTGTCTTTTTTAAACAGCAAAAGAAAAACATTAAAATTTATTTCAGAATATAAAGGCATGCAAAGACCAACAAGTATGTGATTCTTACATGTTGTATACTGAAATACCATCTAAACTTCTGAAATCCTACTGGAGAGTGAAATTCTACCTTACTCTTCCAATTTTCTGTTGGTATTTTAGTAGCAAACGAGTGAAAGATGCTTTTTTAATTTTAAAGAATCGTTGGGGTTCCTCTAATTTTGAATCGAATAAATACATTTTGGGGGAGAACATATCATAGGTCACAGAAATTAAGTACCAATATTTTATCCCCAGGCAACCTATAGGAAAGTTTATGTTCTCAAAACTTATAGGCTGTCTAAATACTGGAAGCTTGTGTATGTGCTCAGAAGTACTTACCAGATGAAAGAAGTAAAGGCAACTCTGCAGTCATTACATGCGTTCTAATCTTGGAGTCATTTGTAGGCATTTTCAATAACCATCAATAACCATGATAACCATCAGTGAATTCACTCCCCAAACTATTATTGCACAAATCTGCTGCGCAGATTTTTGTAACATTTACAACTTTCAAAGCAGTTTCCTAAAAATCTTGTTCTATATGTTACTGAGAAAATGAGGGGAATTTGAAATATCTCCAGATTTACTTGTTATTCACATTAAGTGAATCAGTGTCAGTGCTTTCCATATTTTGGCCTGTGTTGTCGTTATAGTCCATAAAGAATATTTATTATGTGAAGCAAAAAGTTAGAACTAAAGTAATTCAAATTATTTTTAAAGACTGTATGTTATCAAGAAATCACTGTGTATTATGGTTTGATTTTTATATTGGAGAATTAACAAGTGCATCTATTTTCATTTTAGTCAGATACTCAATATGGCTGATATGTATGGACTAGAAGGACTAAAAGAAGTAGCAATCTATATTTTAAGAAGAGATTACTGTAATTTCTTTCAGAAGGTAATTATTGAGTCTCAGAAATCTTTACCCAGTACTTTAAGTCACCCATTATTACCTACTAGATTTAAGATTTTTGTTGTAATAGTACTTTAAATATAAAAAAATTAGTTTATAACTAATGGGGGTTCCAAATGACAGCACATATGGTGTCCTTTCAAAAATCAGAAACTAGTTAAAATATTTTAAGTGAAATAAAATTGATTTGGGAGGGTTATTGAAAGGATTTAGGATTTGACACTAGGAGAAAGGAAGTCAAGAAATATAGTTATCTTCTCCTTTTATCAAAGAGTTACACCATGGTTCATTGATTCTTTCCCCTAAAAGTATGTACTTTCTTTGTACCACTTCTTTGGAGAATGTACTTAGTTTTCTTCTACAATCTCTCCATATGGAATATGAATACTGATTGTTTTTTATTTTAGTTTACGCAAAGGTCAATTTACTGTCTAAAGAAATATTCCATTTTATGCATTCCAACCCCCCTTGGGACATTATTCTTAGATTCTTCATTGGGTTGTTTTTTGTTCTGCTTTTTTGCCATGCCGGGGATTGAATCCAGGGCCTTCTCTTGCAAGACAAAAGCCTTACCACTGAGCTACATCCCTGGTCCACTTCATTCTTTCAATGTACTTTGTAACTGTAGGTTATTTCTATTTTCTCATTTATGCCTTTCTAAATTGTGTAAATTTCCTACAATGATCACATAATCATCAACAAAAAAAAAAAACCCAGCAAAAACAAATTTTGAAAGAACTGTTTACATTGTACTTCCCTTTTACTGGGTATGTGAGGAAATAGTATGCATTATATGACTTTTAATTAGGTAATTTTAAGTACACTTAAATTGCAATGGGTTGTAGCTCAGCGGTAGAGTACTCGCCTAGTGCATGTGAGGCCCTGGGTTCGATTCTCAGCACCACATAAAAATAAATAAATAAAGGTATTTTGTCCAACTATAGCTAAAAAATAAATCTTAAAGAAAAGGACATTTAAATTTAGATTTTTGTGTTGGATAGGACTTTTCCTCCCTCCCCATAAATTGTAACTGAGGAAGCAGCCCATATGCTAAAAGAGAGCCATGAACAGCTGGGTTCACGAATGCCATCATTACCCCTCTGCAGAGTTTACTGAGAAACAGTTAAACCCCTCATGTAGTTTTGACCAATGATTCACTCCAGCCTTCATAATTAAGGGGATTGAAAAAAGGAAGGCAATATGTGGTCTCCTCAGCTTTGTGGAGAGAGAATAATTGTAGTGAAAGCCTTTTCTTTCTCCTGCACATGCCTCCCCTATTTTCCTAAAATGAAAGTTAGGAGGGAGATCCAAGTGAATCACATATAAAAAATAAAGATAGGAAGTAATTGCAACAAGGATAGGATGCCTTCATGTCCCAGTTGGACATTTACTATATCCATAAAACTAGCCCATCCTGGACCTTCCATCATGGAAGAAAAGAAAGTGATAAGCGATTTCTTGGGGGAACTTGGAATAGGCCTGAAAAGCCTATGAGAATAACCTTAATGTGGATATTTCTAAAGGTAGGAGGCTTGCTGGACAAGCTAGAACTATCCTGGTGTTAAGGGACTATAGTTATTGTTATGTAGAAAAAAAAAGTTGAAGAGTCTACTCTCCACCCCATTTACACATGATCTACAGGGAAGGAGGAGGACCTTAGTAGTTCCATGAAAGAGGATACTGAATCAAGACCAGAAAACAGTGTCCCACTTAGGCAGACATCATACATCATGAACCCTTAGAAGAGTCCTTAAACACCGAGAGGCAGTGGTGAATTTTTTTTTTTTCCCCTAAAAGAGCCACCACCTCAGCAAAGGCCACCAGCATCTGAGAGCAAAGTCAAGGACAACACCCTATTACCATCTTAGTCTCTGCTTAGTTATGTAAAATGACCACAGCTACCAATGGGCATCTTCCTTAGAGTTAGACCTAAAAAATGGAGGAGCAGGAGACCAGATTATGTTCTACTCCCTATTGCCGATCTCACCAATCATGAATCTAGTCAATGTTATGGAGAGAAAGATTTATATCAGATATGAGATAGATATTAAAACAGTACTCTACTGAATTTTAACAATAAAACCAGAAAGCTATGGAATCTGCTTATTGTATTAAGAATTGCAATGCAAAAGAATTATGAATGTAATGCACTCCTCTAATGTGATGTATGTAAGAAATAATTAAAAAAATTTTTTAAAAGATGTGAAAAATTGGGGATTTGACATAGCTAGGTAAAAAGCATTAGTTTGAAAAAAAATATGTTTTATGTTAGTATCTCCTCTGAGCTGATACTTCTCAGTAAACTAGTTAATCTAACATAAAAATAATCTTATGAATAATTTTAGACCATTGCCTCTATTTTTATACATTCAGGAGTATATGAGTTATATGCAGCTTCTTGTATTTTACTTTTAGTGATCCACTTTATTTTATTGTTTTATATCAGACAGGTAATATACTGACATTGTAACACTGTTTGAGGGAGGCACATCTCAATGATATAAAAACTCAGTCACCACACTTATGAACAACAAAAGGATCCCCACTTAATTTTAAACCCAAGGGCATATTTGTTTCTATTAAAACAACAGAAAGTGTTTCTTTTTAAATTAACAGTGTAGTATTTTGTTGAAAATTTTTTTTATTGTATTTTATTTATTTTAATATAGTTTGTATTACTGTGGTAATAAATATTTGAGCGAACAGTTTCTGTTTTTATTGACCTGATCTTTAAACTTTCTTGTTTTTCATATTTTAAAAATATGTATTTTTATAATATACTTTTGAATATATAAATTTTTTCAAAAAATTTTAGTTGTAGACAGACATAATAACTTTATTTTATTTTTTTAATTTTATTTATTCATTTAGTTATTGATGGACCTTGATTTTTTTATTTATATATGGTGCTGAGAATCGAACCCAGTGCCTCACACATTCCAGGCAAGCACTTTACCACTGAGCCACAACCCCAGCCCATAACTTTATTTTAATTATTTATTTTTTTTATATGGTGCTGCAGATCGAACCCAGTGCCTCACACATGCTAGACAAATGTTCTACCAACTGAGCTACAACCCCAGCCTGACTTTTGAATATATATAATTTTTAAGTTTTATTTCTCACTTATGCAGTCTCTTGGCAGTGACTTAAGTATCATAAATTTATCATAAGATACCCACAGTAAAACAAATATAGGTATAATATGATAGACAACTGGCCTCACAATTCTTGACTGGAGATAGTTTTAGTCATTTCATTAACTTCATAATCCTGCCTTTCATACATTTAAATTTGGGGGGGGCTTCATTTATGGCATTATAGTGGATATATATTTACTTTATATGCATACATATAGTCACCAATTAAAAATATATTTTAGAAAATAATTTCAATATTTATCTTCCCACATTCTGCAAGCAGGTTTTTGAAAATGACTAAAGGTCAATCATGCCGTTACAAAAAAAACCTTGGGAATCAGCAATTCCCTATAAATAAATTCTCAAAGAGCCAAAGTTATCCCTTTAAGCCAAGAGTCAGCAGGTTTTTCTCTGTAAAGGCACTTAGTGAGACCCTGTCTCAAAAATTTAAAAAAAGAGAAAAGGGCTGGGGATGTGTAGCTCAGCTGTAAAGCACCCCTGGATTGAATCACCAGTACCCACCCACCTCCCCCCCCCCGAATTTCAGGCTTTGTGAATCCTCTTGTCTATACAGAACTGTGCTCTGATGTTAGAGATCAACATATAAATGAAGTAACATGACAGTATTCTGGTAAAATTTTATTCACAAAACCAGTGATGGACTACATTTTCCCCACAGGCTGAAGTTTGCCAGTCTTCTGCTTTAAGCAACAAGTTTTTTTAAATATACATTTTGACAATTACAGAAATTACTATTGTTATAATATCACTAGACTTCATGTTATATAAGGCTGGTTTTTTTCTAAGAAAAATTAGATTGTTGAACTTTTTAACTTGTACATACTTTTATAATTTTTCAGACTTCTGAGTATTCTTAGTCTGCTATACTAATTTGATACTCTTCTATGAATTGTTCAGAAAATCAAATTATATCTAGGGTTGTAGCTCTGTGGTAGAGTGCTTTCCTTGCATGTGTGAAGTACTGGATTTGATCCTTAGCACCACATAAAAATAAGTCAGTAAAATAAAGGTATTGTGTCCATCTACAACTAAAAAATATATATATAAAAAAAAGAAAACCAAATTATTTAACTTGGTAGAATTATCATCATATAACCTGTAATAGTGATAGTCATTTCTGATTTCAGGAACTCCAATTATCTTATAGGGATTTTAATTAAATTTAAATTTAATTTAAATTGTTAATATGCAAAATATTTACATTTAGTTCTTAAGTACTACTAGAACACTTTTTTCTTTATTTTTTCTTTTGATACCAAGGATTGAACCCTCCCCAGCCCTATTTTTTTTTAAGTTGTTGATAGACCTTTATTTTATTTTTTTGTGTGTGTTGCTGAGAACTGAACCTGGTGCCTCATACCTGCCAGGCAAGTGCACTACCACTGAGCCACAGCCACCTCAGCCCTTTTTAATTTTGAGACAGGGTCTTGCTAAGCTACTTAGAGCCCTGCTAAATTGCTGAGTAGCTTTGTACTTGCAATCCTCCTGCCTTAGACTCCCAATACAGACATGTGTCACTGTGCCCGCCCTATAATACTTTGTACTAGAAGATTAATAGTACTAGAAGATTAAATTAATAGATTAATTTGATAGAAGATTAAATTAGTTTAATTAAGAATAAATTAAAAGTTGGAAATTACTGACCTTATTGGAAGAATTATGCCAGAGACATTTCTAAAGAAGGTTTTTCTCTGCTTTGAGAACAGGGGATCTTTGGAAGTATATATTTACAGACTAGATATATAAATTGACTTTTTGCTGGTCTTGAACCCTAGCTCACAACGAATGAATGTGTATAAAGAGAAATTCAACCTATTGGGGAAATAGATGTGTCTAGGAACAGTTCAAAACCTGAAAATACATGGCATGGGCAATACATAGCACATATGCTTAATACCAAGAGCAATAGGTTGTTTTCCCTATCTGTATCTACCTTTTGTTTAATTAATTACTTTTATATATGTGCTTTAAAAAATGTTATATTATAGTTTAATTAAAGTCTCTTTTTATCCAAGATCAGCATACGGGCTTTGTTACATTTTGTTAAAATTGAGAGAAAGGTATAGAGATAGCTTATATACCCATACCTCCACATATTATCAGAATTTTTTTTACCAGAGTGATACATTTGATACAATTGATGAACTTACATTGACACATCATTATCACCCAAGTCTATAGGTTTTAGAATTCACTCTTGGTATTATATATTCCATGAGTTTGGGCAAATGTATAATCACATGTATCTGACATCACATATATGTGATCTTTTTACTGTCCCCATAGATTTGATTTTTTTCTTAGTGTTACATAGTTGAAATCATATAGTAGATAACCTTTTCAGATTGACTTCTTTTTTTGTGTGTTGGAAATTGAACTCAGGACACTCAACCCCTGAGCCACATTCCTAGCCCTATTTTGTATTTTATTTAAAGACAGGGTCTCACTGAGTTGCTTAGCACCTGGCTATTGTTGAGGCTGGCTTTGAACTTGGGATCCTCCAGTCTCAGCCTTCCCGGCTGCTGGGATTACAGGAATGTACCAGTGCACCCAGCTCAGATTGACTTCTTATTAATATTCATTTAGTGATATTTATTCAAATTTCCTCCATGTTTTTTCTTGACTTGATAGCTCATTCAGTGTGAGTATTCCATTGCTTGCATGTACTATAGTTCATTTATCCATTCACCTACTAAAGGATATCTTGGTTGCTTCCAAGTTTCAGGAATAATGAGTAAAGCTGCTTTAAACATCTTTATATAGGTGTTTGTGTGGAAAGGTATTTTTAAGAAAATTTGAGACATTAACTACACAGCATGCCTATAGGCAGAGTTCCAACAGAAGTTAATTTCAGATAGAGAACTAAGTATAGAAAATTGGTTTTTTAATTCATCAGATTTTGAATTGTATGTATTTACAGTTTAGATATATGTCACATTTTCTTTATGAACCAAATACTTTTACCCTCTGCAAACCAAAAAAAGAATAAAAGCAATGTTTTCTGTCAATTTTAGCCCATTTCCAGAACATTGACTTCTATACTGGAATGCCTAATTATTGCTCATTCAGTTGGAGTGGAAAGTCTTTTTGCTGACTGCATGAAGTAAGTTATATTAAGAAGTGCTGCTGTTATAAATTTAGGGATTTTGTTCTTTTATTTTATTTTTTTTTTATTTTTATTTTTATTTATTTATTTATTTATTTTTTAATTGGTTGTTCAAAACATTACAAAGCTCATGACATATCATCTTCCATACATTTCATTCAAATGGGTTATGAACTCCCATTTTTTACCCCAAATACAAGTTGCAGAATCACATCGGTTACACATCCGCATTTTTACATAATACCATATTAATGACTGTTGTATTCTGCTACCTTTCCTATCCCCTACTATCCCCCCTCCCCTTCCCTCTCATCTTCCCTCTCTACCCCATCTGCTGTTGTTTAATTCTCTCCCTTGTTTTTTTTTCCCCCTTTCCCCTCACAAACTCTTATATGTAATTTTGTGTAACAATGAGGGTCTCCTTCCATTTCCATAGTTTCCCTTCTCTCTCCCTTTCTCTCCCCCCACTCGTCTCTGTTTAATGTTAATCTTTTCCTCATGCTCTTCTTCCCTGTTCTGATCTTAGTTGCTCTCTTTATATCAAAGAAGACATTTGGCATTTGTTTTTTAAGGATTGGCTAGCTTCACTTAGCATAATCTGCTCTAATGCCATCCATTTCCCTGCAAAATCCATGATTTTGTCATTTTTT
>NW_026000076.1:7001190-7052864 GCF_001458135.2 Marmota marmota marmota | reverse complement strand
GCACAATTCACAATAGCTAGACTCTGGAATCAACCTAGATGCCCTTCAATAGATGAATGGATAAAAAAAATGTGGCATTTATACACAATGGAGTATTACGCAGCACTAAAAAACGACAAAATCATGGAATTTGCAGGGAAATGGATGGCATTAGAACAGATTATGCTAAGTGAAGCTAGCCAATCCTTAAAAAACAAATGCCAAATGTCTTCTTTGATATAAGGAGAGCAACTAAGAACAGAGCAGGGAGGAAGAGCATGAGGAAAAGACTAACATTAAACAGAGACGAGTGGTGGGAGGGAAAGGGAGAGAGAAGGGAAACTGTATGGAAATGGAAGGAGACCCTCATTGTTATACAAAATTACATATAAGAGATGGTGAGGGGAAAGGGGAAAAAAAAACAAGGGAGAGAATTGAATAACAGCAGATGGGGTAGAGAGGGAAGATGAGAGGGAAGGGGAGGGGGGATAGTAGGGGATAGGAAAGGTAGCAGAATACAACAGTCACTAATATGGCATTATGTAAAAATGTGGATGTGTAACCGATGTGATTCTGCAACTTGTATTTGGGGTAAAAATGGGAGTTCATAACCCACTTGAATCAAATGTATGAAAGATGATATGTCATGAGCTATGTAATGTTTTGAACAACCAATTAAAAAAAGTAATTTAGTCCTTGTTGCACCAATTGAGTAAAAGTATTGATTTAGGTATTACTCAAGATGCTTGGGATCAGTTTATTAGCTTAATGAACCATGGTTATGTTAAAATCTGTGCACATAACCCAACATGGCTTAAATTTTTTATAGAAAAAGTAGTAAAATCCCTTTTAGAACTTATAAAATTAATATGAATTGGTCAAAATACATATGTACAATTTATATAATAGAAAACAAAAATATTACTACTATAAGTAAAAATGTTTTCATTTCTCTAACTTGGTATTCTTTGATTCTAACAGGTGGATCGTAAAGCATTTTGCCAGGTTTTGGTCTGAGAGAAGCTTTGCAAATGTACCTCCTGAGATTCAGAAAAAATGCCTTAATATGTTGATTCAGTCCTTAGTGAGTATAAGCTGACTACTCTTCTTTGTGCCATCAACAAAGTTTATTCAAGTATGTACTTTCGATTATTTAAGTATAAATGGAGAATGTTATAAAAAGCAAGTGAGAAAACCAATTCTAGATAATGTGGAACCATTTCACTATGTCTAGCCTTAAGTTTCTAATCCTCTGAAACCACTTTCATTACTCAATTATTCACTAGTCAGGTTTAGTCAGAGAGGCAGAACCTCTAAGATGATTATATTAGTTCATGAACAGAGGGCTCCCAGAGATGGAGGTTGTGCATTGGCTTAGCAATATGGATCAAGCAGTCTGTACTCACTAAGGAAGATCTGGATATAATACTGAAACTTCTCAATGGTACTATTCCTCAAGGGTTCAGCCATCTACTTGCTGATAAGTTTATTATATTGGCCTACTTCCATCATGGAAAAGGCAGTACTTTGTTCTTATTAATTTATATCTCTGGATATAAATTTTCTTCCCTAGCTCACAATGTTTCTGCTAAAACTACTATTCATGAATTTACAGAATACATTACCCATAACCTTGATATTCCACAAAACATCCCAATGACTAATCACTTATGACACGATGACAATCACAATGACAATGACACATCACTTTATAGAAAATGAAATACAACAATGGGCCCAAAGTCATGGAATTCACTGGACTCATGAGTTTCCCCATCAGGCTGAAGTAGCTGACTTGATAGAATGAAGGAATGGTCTATTGAAGACACCAATATTGCCAGCTAATTTGCAATTCCTTGGTAGACTGGGGCAATGAACCCCAGGATACAGTATGTACTCTTAATCAGTTTTTAATTGAAGGTGTTATTTTGTCCCATATACAGGATTTATAAGTCCAGAAATTAAGATACAGAAATGGGAGTCATTCTATACAAAATTACCCCTGGTGATTCCTAAGCTATTATTTTTGCTTCCTTTCCTGGCAGCTTTGGGCTCTGCTGATCTAGAGGTCTTAGTTCCAAAGAGAATGCTTCCATCTGGGAACATAGTAATGACTCAAAAAATATAGAAATTTGAGATTATCTTCATCTGATCAGTTTGTAAATCCACATGCAAAGAATGGAAATTGCTGATAGATTCTATTAAAGAGAAATTGGGTTGCTACTGTACAGTATTGGTAAGGAAAAACAAATGTGGGATGCAGTACTCCCAGATTCTATGAGTAACATCAGTAGAAAGTTTCAGTAACCTAATTTAGTGCTGATAATGACCCAGATTGTTTAGGAATGAAAGTTTAGGCCACTATCAAATAAAGAACTATAAACAGCAGAGGAACTTGGTGAGGGCAAAGGAAATATGGAATGGATAGTAGAATAGTTGTAAAAAACAGCTATGACCATGTAACAGTTATAGAAATGAGTATAACAGAGTTATGATATAAACATATAATATTTTGTTTATATCATAACTACATATGTCTACATATTAACCCCTAAATATTTTGGGGTTTTTCCCACTGTGTCATTCCCCTACTATCTAATATAAGACATTGATCTAAGATAGTTAACAACTTTATATCTTCATACTTAAGTTAAAAGATATGAGGGAGAACTGATAAATCAGTTTGAAGAACGATTATCACTGAAGGGGAAAAAAGAATTTTGTATCTTATTTTTTAAAAAAGCATTAATACGTTTGTTGTATTGGGGTTAGCTGTGTAATTTTAGGCAGAAACTTGACTATTATTGTCTTCATTTGGGAACTAAGATTTGTTTATAGACATATGTATGTGTGCCAAATTGACAAGGAGTTGACTATATGAGCTTTGTAACATGTTAGCCTGGCTAGGGTAGACCTTACTTTCCAGAATTTCCTTTTTTGTATACTTCAAGTTAGAATGGCCACAAAAGAAAATTTGGCATGAGATTTTTAGGGTAGAAGTGGTTAGGTCAGTTGTAAGAAAATAAATCAAACTTATTAACAAGGATATTCAGCTAAAATCTCTCCTAGTCTAGTCTCAGACTGTCCCCAGTCTCATCTCTCATGTTGTTTCTTTACTGACTCATCTAGTTGGCATGGCCTACTAACTGTTCCACTTTACTCTCTACACTCTTTCAGCTTTTCTTACCCTGAGCCTTGTATGTAATTAGCTCCATAGTGAAAGGCATCAGTGTCTCCTATAGGATGCCCATTTCACCCAGGTTGGAGGCAATATGACTAACACAAGTCCACCCTTGTGGATTCCAGTTGGTGCTTTTGGTGTTGGTTTGTCCTTGCTCTTCCTTACTTTACATCCATCTGGCCTTCTCAACTCCTGTCCTGTGAACTTCAAACTACACCATCAGATTCAAAGGCTCTTTAATCATCTCCCACAATTGTATAATGTCAAATCCCTGTAACAAATTTGTACATAGACAAATACACACTTCCTAATGGTCCTATTTCTCTGATTGAACTCTGAATAACATCATCATACTGGGTTACATAAAAGGTACATCTAAATCTAACTAGGAAAACAAAATTGTAGACTATTAGCTCACAGGATGCCACTACAAAATCTAAATCTATGTTTATGCTAATGAAGGACTTTGTAGTTTTTTTGCTTACAATTTTGCCTTAGTTTCCTTAGTCATTGAACAGTTAATTCCTGTTCATGAAGGAAAACAGTTGTCCCAGCTATACTTCAGTGCAACAGAAATAGAAGTATTATTTACTAAATGTAGTAGCACTCATATTTGGCAGATTTTTTAAACATTTAAACAGTTCAAAAATACTTCTTATTTCTGTGATATTTAGTGTAAGATAAGTACT
The DNA here is from genome assembly GCF_001458135.2 of Marmota marmota marmota. Lineage (NCBI taxonomy): Eukaryota > Metazoa > Chordata > Mammalia > Rodentia > Sciuridae > Marmota > Marmota marmota. The sequence continues at coordinate 7,049,015 of NW_026000076.1, read as the reverse complement.
ACTATCTCCATTTCACACATTAAGAAAAGAAACTGGGAGGTCAGTGCTTTGTTGAAGTTTACAGTATCAGTAAATGACAAAGTTCAGGATTAAAACCAATTGCCACCATTCTAAATATATAAGTGCTCAACGTGGGCAATGTTTTGGGGTTTTTGTTTTGTTTTGTTTTGTTTTTTGGTGGGGAGAGGGCTTGACATCAAGAAACTAACAAATTGATGGAAGAATGGACACGTAAGCTATGAAATACAAGTTAGACAATGATGAGTATTAGCATTAAGTTCCATATCAGTTTTATTTACCACTAAAGCTCCAGCTATAGAACAGCGCCTAACATATTAGGCACTTAGTACATATTGTCAAATAAATGAATAGGTATAATTTATAATTCAGGTATATACAGATTAAATAATCAGTTACCCTCAAGCTCTTAAATTTTATTAATTCCACTTACACGATATGATTTCATTTTCTATAGTCAGAGTCAAAAGGCATCACCTTTCTCAGACTAATTTTTTTCTTAATTTTTTTTCCATGAATAATCTATCAGAGAAAAGCTTTCAAGTTTACCACAAATCAATGCCATTATATAATTTTTTGAAACAAAGGGATAAAAAAATAATCAGTCTGACTGTAATTTCAAAATAAATAGGGTAGGGCATTCCTGACAGAATAAAAATGTGACCAGGGGCATGGAGACTAGGCAGTGTGAATGTGCTGTATCTGAAATGAGAGATGAGACTGGGGACAGTCTGAGACTAGACTAGGAGAGATTTTAGCTGAATATCCTTGTTAATAAGTTTGATTTATTTTCTTACAAGTGGTATATGAGTTTAATTTTAGAATAAGCCCTTCAAATAGTGCTTCTCCCTCTGCAATGCTATTTTACTTTGATGTTATAGGTCTAATTAGATCCTTATAAGCTTTGTGAATTCTTGACTTTTACTTTCAAGATAGATGAAAAGATTAACATCAGAATGGCCAAACACCCAATTTGATTAATAGACTTTTAGACAGCATGGTGATTATTACAAAATTTTGTCTTGTTTTTGTGGATTGGACAAATTTTTAGAAATTCAATTTATTAATTATATTTTGTTATAGAAATGAAATGTATTTAGCTTTATTGATATAAAATAGAGTACTTTTCAAATTGAAATTTGAAATATTATCCAGAAAAATGGAAACAAAGAATAGGCAGTCTCCTTGTCTTCTTTTTCTTTTTTTTAAACCTCAACCCCAACTTGGCCTTTTGGAAAATCTTCTAATGTGTATGTATCATATTTATAATTTTATTTTTAAAATAAGAATTCCGAATTGTTACATTTTTATGCATTCAATATCAACTAAAAATGAATTGCATTTTCAGATATTTCTTTTTTGTGTATTTGCATATGTTCCAAAGCATTGCTTATGACCAATGTTTATTAATATGACTTTTATCTGAAGAAAATAATTTGTTTATCTTACATACAAATTATAGCTGTGTCTTCTACCTCATTAATATTATTTTATATTTATTTGCTTACCATTTGTCCTGAACCTTGTTTATTTTATTTTGGAAAGAATACTTAACATGAGGTCTACCCTCTTAACATATTTTTCCCCTTGGCACTAGGGATTGAACCCAGGATCTTGCACATGCTAAGTATGTACTCTCCCACTGGGCTATACCCCTACATCCTTTAATCAATTTTAAAGTGTTCAATACAGTATTGTTAACTACAAACACAAGGCTGTACAGCAGATCTCTAGAACTTACTCACTTTACAGTACTGTAACTTTGTGGCCCCATTGATAGCAACTCCCATTTCCTTCTAGCCTCTGGCAACCACCATTGTATTCACTAATCCTATGAGTTTGACTCTATTAGATATCTTCTATAAATGGAATTAACAGTATTTGTCTTTCTGTGATTAACTTATTTCACTCAGCGTAATGTCCTCAAAGTTTGTCCATGTTGTTGCATATTGCAGGTTTCTTCTTTTTTTTCTTTTTCAGAGAGAGAGAGAACTTTTTAAAATTTTTTTTTTTTTTTTTAATTTTCGGTGGACACAACATCTTTGTTTGTATGTGGTGCTGAGGATCGAACCCGGGCCGCACGCATGCCAGGCGAGCGCGCCACCGCTTGAGCCACATCCCCAGCCCCAGGTTTCTTCTTTTTAAGACTGAATAATATACCACTAGATGTATATGCCACATTTTCTTTATCTCTTTATTGTTGTTGGATATTTAGGTTGCTTCCATATGTTGGTTATTGTAAATACCGCTGCAGTGAACATGGGAATGCAGGTATTTTTTCAAGATCTTGATTTCAATTCTTATGAATAAATAACACAGTAGGATTATGGGGTCCTATAATGTCGCAACCCCTTGCCCGCAAGGAAGATGCAACACTCGGGAATCTTCTTTCAGTAGTTTATTTCAGGCCCCCTGATAGTTCTTCATCTCTCCTCCGGATGCCCCTCCCAGCCTTAATAAAGCATCTCAAGCCCCAATGCAAAGCAGCCACGTGGAGCTTTCTCATAGGGTGATGAAAAGTCATGCGCCAACTCTCCCAAATAAGGAGTTGTTTGTCACAGACCACAGCGGAGCCAGCGCCATCTTGTAATGGCGACCATAATTTGCATAAACGGCAGAAGCGGCTCACCACACTATAATAGTTCTACTTTTGATTTTTTGAAGAATCTCCATGCTGTTTTTCATAATGGCTACATGTTTTGCATCTCCCACATCCTTACCAACTCTTTTGCTTATTATTTAATAACTATCTTAACAGGTGTGTTGTGATGTCCCATTGTAGTTTTAATTCACATTTTGCTGATGATTAGTGACATTGAGTATCTTCCCCTATGCCTGTTGTCATTGTATATCTTCTTTTGAGAAATGTCTATTCAAGCCTTCAACTTGTTAATTAATTGGGTTATTAGGTGTTTTGTTTGTTTGTTTGTTTTTACTGTTAAGTTACAAGAGTTCCTTAAATATTTTGGAATTAACCCTTTATTAGATGTATGGTTTATATATTTTCCCACATTATATAGATTGTCTTTGTCTTTGTCAGTTGTTTCTTTTGCTATAAGAAGTTTGCCATATTCTCTCTTGTCTGTTTTTGCTTTTGTTGACTGTCCTTTGGTATCATATCCATGGAATCATGCAAAGTCATGAGGCTTTCCCCTTGTTTTCTTCTACGAATTTTATAGCTTCAGGTTATAGGTTTAAGTTTTTAATCCATTTTGAGTTGATTTTTGTGTTTGGTGCAAGATGAGGGTCCAATTTCATTCTTTTGTTTATGTTTATCCAGTTTTCTAGCACTATTTATTGAAGAGACTTTCCTTTTCCTATTGGTTATTCTTGGTACCCTTGTGCTATAGTTTGGATCTTGAATGTCCGTCCCCCAAAAGCCCTTGTATGGAAGGCTTGGTTTCCAGCCCATGGTACTGTTGGGATGTGGTGGAACATCTAGGAGGAAGGGCCCAGTAGAAGAAAGTTAGGTCATCAGCAGTGTGCCCATAAAGGAGATATGGAGACCCTGCTTTCCTGTTTCTTTTTTTTTTTTTTCTTTTGCATCTCATCTACCATAGGCTTCCTCTATCATATGTTCCTGCCATGATGTACAGTGGCACTGCAGGCCACAACAAAGCAGGGCCAAGCAACTACTGAGACAGTAAATTAAAATAAACCTTTTTCTTCTTAAAGACTTAGCCTTTAACCCCTGAAACAATGGGACAAAATGAACCTTTTCCTTCTTAAAAGATTTATTTTGTCACCATGAGAGAAAGCACCTTGTCAAAAGTTAATTGACTCTGTGTGTGGATGTTTCTGGACTATACCGTTTTTTATATGTGTATCTTTATGTAAGTACCACACTGTTTTAATGGTTATAGCTTTGTAATATATTTTGAAATCAGAAATTGTGGTTCTTCCAGCTTTGTTCTTTTTTAAGATCAATTTGGCTATTCAGTATCCATTGTGGTTACATATGAATTTAACAATATTTTTTCTATTTATAAAACTGCCTTTTGGATGTTTTTTGGATGTTTTTTGTTTGTTTTTTGGTACCAGGGATTGAATTCAGGAGGACTTGACCACTGAGCCACATCCCTAGCCCTATTTTGTATTTTATTTAGAGACAGGGTGTCACTGAGTTGCTTAGCACCTTGCTTTTGCGCTGAGGCTGGCTTTGAACTCAGGATCCTCCTGTCTCAGCCTCCCAAGCCACTGGGATTACAGATATGCACCACTGCACCCAGCTCTTCTGATTATATTTATTTCCATCTTCTCTGTATTTTCTTAGGCTAGCTAAAGGTATGTTAATTTATCTTTTCAAAAAAACAACTTTTATTTTTTCCTAATTTTTTAAAATTTTGTTTGTTTCCTCTCTAATCTTTATTTCCTTTCTCCTACTAACTTTGGTCTTAATTTCTTCTTTTTATTAGTTCCTTGAGGTATAAAGTTGTTTATTTGAAATTCATCTTCTTTTGTAATATAGGCATTTATCAACAGAAATTTCCTGCTTATATTTCCCTTTACTACTACTACTTTTTCTTTTTATACTAGGATTGAAACCAGGGGTGCTTATCCTGGCCCTTTTTATTTTTTATTTTGAGACAGGATCTCATTAAATTGCTGAGGGCCTCTTGCTAAATTGTTGAGGCTGGCTTTGAACTTGCAATCCTATATCTTCAGCCTCCTGATTCACTGGGATTATAGGCACATGCCTCTGCACCCAGCTTGGCTTCTTTGCCCCATTGGTTATTTGAAAGTGTTCAGTATGATTCCTACATATTTGTATATTTTCCAGCTTTTTTTCTGCTCTTAATTTCTGCTTTCATTACATTATGTTCAGAAAAGATTCTCTGTATGGTTTCAATAGTTTTAGCTTTGTTAAGACTTCTTTTGGAGAGCTAGCAGGTGACATATTTTTGAGAGTGCTTTGTATATGCTTGAAAAGAATGGGTATTCTACTGCTCTTATTTGGAAAATTCTATATGTGTTAGGTTCATTTGTCTATGTTGTTCAAATCTGCCATTTCTTTGTTGATTTTCTAATTCTATTTACTGTTGAATACAGAATATTGAAGTCTCATTTTGTCTCTGTGTTGCTAGCTCTGTCTTCAGATCTACTAATTTTGCTTATGTGTTTTGATTCAAGATATTATATATAATATCTTCCTGATAGACCCTTTTTCTCATTCTATACTGTCTTTCTATTTCTCCTGTGCTGTTTTTGACTTACAGTCTTTTCTGCCTGATAAAATTATAGCTCCACTTTTCCTCTCTTTGTTATCACTGCTATAGAATATCTTTTTCTATCCCTTCACTTTCAGAGTATTCATGTCCTTAAATTTTAAGTGAGTCTCTTGCACACAGAATATAGATGTGGCTTCTTTTCAAAAGTTTTTTTAGTTGTAGATGAACACAATATACCTTTATTTTATTTGTTTATTTTTATGTGATGCTGAGGATTGAACCCAGTGCCTCACATGTGCTAGGCAAGTGCTCTGCCACTGAGCTACAATCCCATCCCATAGATGTGGCTTTTTTTTTTTTTTTTTTTACATTTAGCTTGATTGAGGAGTTTAATCCATTTGCAATTACATTTTAAAGTATTATCTTAAGGAAAAGATATACTATCACCATTTTGTTAATTGGTTTCCCCCATTGTATTATATTTGTTTTGTTCCACTTCTCTTGCTATCTTCCTTCATATTTTTGATATTTTTATACTTTGATTTCTTTCTTTCTTTATTTTGTGTAATTTCTGTATTATTTTATGTATGATTACCATGGGGCCTACATAAAATAACTTACATGTAAAACAGTCTAATTTCAATTATATACAAAACTCATTTATAGAATATAGGCAGAAAGGAAATACAAAGATCTCTTAATTTGAACATCAGATCTTCAACTTCATTTTTTAAAGAGAAATAGACATTAAAACTATCTATTCAGCATCAAGTCATTTTTGTACCTTTCAGAATAATAAAAACAGGGAAATTTGTGCTGTGTCAGTAAGAATATAGAGAATATTCTAATTTATTCATGACAGACATAAATTAACATATCTTTCACTGTATTTTTCAAACTTTTTTGACTGTGACCCTTTTTAAAAATTTTTTTTAGTTGTTGATGGACCTTTATTTTTATTTATTTATATGTGGTGCTGAGGATGCAACCCCGTGCCTCACACATGCTAGGCAAGCAAGCACTCTACCACAGAGCTACAACCCTAGCCTTTGACTGTGACTCTTTTTTGAATAATCCAAACTATGAAGTTTTTTATCCATTGTAACTCATATTTCCATTGTAACTCACAAGTAGAACTGAAACACAGTTTTACAAAAGAACTCTTAGGCTTGTTATGTAGGATATACTGGTATTTTCTATCTCTTTTTCTCCCTGCCTCTTTTTTCTTTCTTCTGTTTTCTCATGCTGATCATGAACTGCTAAATAGGTTGCTAGGGAAGATGCTACAATTTTGTAAGACAGTACACATAATGTTTATTCAATATAATGTTAGGTGTATTCAAAATATAGTGTTGAGTGTATATTGGCAGTGTTTCGGATACCCCTGCTGTCCTACATATTCTCTTGGCCCAATGTTTATATTCTAGCCACTGCTGCAACATCTAGCTGCACAAGGTGTAATCCCTCACATACTTTTTTCTTTCTTTCTGGACTCTTCACTTCTCAACATGGGATACCTGCACTTGAGCAATTAAATAATTTATTTTATGTTTTGGAGACGTGGGGATTGAACCCAGGACTTGCTGCATACTAGGTACATAATCTACGGATGAATTATATCCCCAGTTCAGCAATTCTGAACCTGTATGATCCTGGCAACAAAAAAAGTTGACACCCCAGGTGGCAAGCCTTGATCACTGGAGATGGGAGCCAGTGCTTAAATGTTTCCCTTTTCTGTCTCTTGAGTGGTTAATTCAAAATACATCCTTCATGGAGCTTAACAAGATTGAGCCCCAGGCACCTACAATGTTGAATGCTCTATCGATGCCTTTCAAACTTTAATGTATACACAAAACACTGAGGAATTCCATTTAATGTAGATTTTAATTCAGTAAATCAAGGGAGGAACCAGAGACTCTTCTTTTCTAACAAGCTCTGGTTGATGCTGATACTGGGGAAACACATTTCGAGTAGCAAGGAACTAGAAAATGCAACCTTGGATTGGCTTTCTGTTCATCCTTTTCTCTCTCCCAGTGCATCATATCCCCCTTGAGATCAATCACTTCCCCAAACAAGCTATCTATATACAAGCCTTTTTCTCAGTCTCAGTTTTTAAGTGGAATCCAGGCTAAGATTAGTAGTATTGACCCAGCTATTCTACTTCTAGGAATATAGCCTAGAGATATAAAATAATGTCACATACAAGGTAATTCATTATAACATAATAACATAGTAAAAGCATAGTAAATAATGCATAGTAAAATAATGTAATGTAATGTAAGGATTGAACCCAGTGCCTCAAGCACACTAGGCAAGTACTCTGCCACTGAGCTACAGTCCCAGCCCCAAATATGTTTTTTTAAATTACAAATTTAGAAAGGCATAGTAAATAATGTAATGTCTATAAGTAGATGACTAGTTAAATTACTTATGATATCTTTATATTATAGGTTATTACATAGTTATTAAAACCATAAAGGGCTGTATACATCAATAAGAAAAAATTAAAGATGTATACTAAATGTAAAAGGCAACATACAGATTACACAATAATACCTCCACTTGAATAAAATAAGGAGAAAATTATACACATTGTATATGCATAAAACCACTTGGAAAGATAAAGAAAAAATTATATTGGTTTGGAAATGGGTGGTTTGGGGATAGGAAGGAGCAGAAGACTTTTCCTAGTAATGATCTTTATACATTTTCAAATATTGAACCATATGATTGTTAACTATTGAACTAAAATTTTATATTTGGTCTAGAAGGATTACTTTTTTCTCCTTTGAACCTCAGGGTACTCTTACATTTAATGTTCATCACATACTCAGATCAGTATAGAAAAAGATCATATATTATCTATGTATATAACTGTGTCCATATTTTAGTTTTCTAATAGATTCCAAGCTAAATTATAAAACATACTGTACTTTTAAAATGTATTACTGTCAGAGCACATAACACTATGTATATAGTAAGCATTTTGTAGATACCTGCCAAATTTATTTGCATACCCCAAATTTGGTTCTACTACCAGAGGAATGCCTACAACAGAGCAAATTCTGCTTATTGCCTAAAACTCTTCTTAACTGCATGGTAACTCCGGAAGTCACCAGAGGAGGAAAGATAATGGTACTAAAAAGAAAAAAAAACTTGAATTATAGCAAAATAGGATTTTTTTACTTTAATAAAGCTGTGGAAGTATATATAATGCATTTTAATGAATTCTTGAAAAATGGGTAAAATTTTAGAGTTTTAAGTCCAAGAATTAAACATAAATTATCTTAGAAATTCACTTACAGATATTTCTCGGTTATCTGATGATGTTAAGAGATCAATGAATATTTGAGTGTCTTTTATGACCCAATTTTGCACTAGGCCCTGAGGATACAGTAGTGAGCAAAAGCAGACATGGTCTCATACACATTGAACATACAGCATCGTGAATGAGACAGACATTAATATAGCATTTATGCTCATCTTTGAATAACTACAAATGAATTAAGTTCTTTAAAGAAAAGGGACAGGTTCTTAGTATGCATCTGGTATAGGTGTAGGGTATAGATTTAGCTCTTTAGTTGAGATCTAAACAATACAGAGGGTGTGCAGAGCTCTATCATATAGTTCATGTTAAGATTTCATTTTCTTATTTCCAGGTGTATTAGCTGCCCATTGCTGTGCAACAAACCCACTCCACAGCTTAAAACTACAATTTATTATTTCTCACTAGTCAGTGGGTTGACTTATTCTTCTTCTGACCTTGCCTGAGCTCACTCTTTATTTTTCAATTTTTATTTATTTATTTATTTTTACCTTTATTTTATTTGTTTATTTGTATGTGGTGTCGGGGATCGAACCCAGTGCCTTATGCATTCTAGGAAAGCGGTCTACCACTGAGCTATAACCCCAGCCCCTATTTTTCAATTTTTAAAAATTTTTTTTAGTTGTCAATGGATCTTTCTTTCTTTTTATCTTTATTTTGTTTATTCATTTTTATGTGGTGCCGAGGATTGAACCCAGTACCTTACATCTGAGAGCCACAACCCCAGCCCCTCTTTCTTTCTTTCTTTATGTGTGGTGCTGAGATTTGAACCCAGTGCCTCACACATGCTAGGTGAGCACTGTACCACTGAGCTACAACCCCAGTCCCCTGAGCTACAACCCCAGTCCCCCTGTAACTGCATTCAACCAGTGTCTAAGCAGGAGGCTTGGCCTCTCACTCCACATGGTCTTTCTTACCAAGCTTCTTCATGGCCTGGAGGTCCCAGAATTCCAAAAGGGTAAAGATAGAAGCTGTCGGTCTCTGGAACTTAAGTACCACCACTGTTGCTTAAAGGAAGTGAAAAGGCCAGTCCACATTCAAGACATGAAGAAATAGATCCTACCTCCCAGTGAATGAAACTGCAAAGAATTTGTTACTGTGTGTGTGTGTGTGTGTGTGTGTGTGTGTTAAGCTACTGTAATCTACCAGATGCCTATTTATTCAATAATTATTTACTAAGCATCAACCATGATTAAGATACTATAATTTGTCAGACACAGTGGTGCACACCTGTAATCTGGCTTAGTGGTTAAGCACCCACTACCAAAAACAAAAACAATAATTTGTTGTTTTTTCCTTTTCCTTAGAGAGCAATAGTGTTTATGAGTTGTAATTTCATTTTCCATAGAAATAAATATTTGTGAACATTTTTTTCCTCTGATACAAAAATGAATCATTATTAAATGAATAAAATATAAAAAGAAGAATCATACCTATGAGAGAAGAGTTTGGGCTGAGACTGTAGCTCAGTGGCATAGTGCTTGCCTAGCATTCGTGAGGCACTGGATTTAATCTTAGCACCACATAAAAATAAACAAGTAAAGGCATGCTGTCTGTCTACAACTATAAAAAAAATTTAAATTAAAAAACATATTTTATAGTCAGAAAAAAATTCAGGACATGTCAGTCCCTGAAGTTATGAATGATATATATAGGAACTATGAATGATTAATTTGGTGGTGATAATCTTAAGGAAGTGGATTTTTTCTTTGTAGTTATATTATAGTTGTGCTCTCAGGTTTATTTCAGCTACCTTATAAAGGTGGTTTTTTTCCCAATTCAAAGTTTTCCCTTTTGGATAATTCTGAATGAATGAATGAATATTATAAGTAAAACTAATGACAAAGTTTCTAGCTACCTGTAATTTTGTTTCTTGCAGGAAACATCACAAGAAAACTAAAGTATTTTATGTGTTTAGAAAGCTATTTTATGAGCAATAATACCACCTAACTTTTTTTTGCAATATTTTTTAAATTCTAAGAATGATAAGAATGCTGCTTTTCTTCTGATGGAAAGTGACAGGCTAATCATCAGTTTACCCAGAGTAAAATGGACAGAAGCAGCACTAACTATGGCATCTCAGCTCCAAGAAGAGTGTATTGCATTTATTGTAGAAAACTTCTCCAAGATCATTCAGAGTGAAAATTTCATTCTCCTCTTGCAGGTACTATGTCTACAATTGTATTCTGTATTCAGTTTTGTTCCATCTTTGTATTGTAATTTTAATTATGTAAGAGTTTTTATATGCAGGTTGCCTTTGATTAAATTAGTATGATTTAAATAAATTTCACAGCAGATGGCATGTTTGCATCAGATTTAGAGCAGTGATGGATAGGATTTTTGGCTCACAAGACAAAGAAGGCAGGAGGGACAGGTTTGAGTGCCCTGGCAAAGCACATTGTAACTCTGGCCAACTGTAACCCTCAATCAGCATAGTCACATTTTTTAAACCAAGTTGTAAAGATACTGTTTTGGTCTGTAATACAATTATGGTCCTTGCAAAAATTCCCTGACTTATTGGGGAGCTACTTTCTCTAAAATTAGTAATTGAATAGAGAACTTCTATTGCTTATTTCTAGGTTCTGCTATTATGGCTGTGTTGTCTCTTTAAAACTGTGTGTGTGTATGTGGTATGTGTGTGTGTGTGTGTGTGTGTGTGTGTTTACATTTTAACAAAAGAAAGGGAAAGAAAGAACATGATTTCTGATAGATTTCATATAGCTAGTAATTATGATTGTTTTGCTGTTATGACAGACTTTCACATTTCTTACACATTTTACATGATTTCTATTAAATATCAATTCTGTGTTTTGTAGTCACAAGCAATGAGCAGCACAGCTGATCTGTTGGACAAAATTTTAAAAGCAATTGAAGAAAATATTACCACTGAAAATAGTTGCTCTCTTCTTATGGCTGTGGACACATTACTAAACTCTGAAAATACAAAGGAAATGGTACTGAATGTAATAACATTCATTAAAATGATGTATTATTTGAAGTATTTTAAGATTTTAAATTGCATTTACATTTTAAATGTTGCATGGGCCATTGCAGCTAGGTAATAGACATCTGGGGGTTGATTATGGTCTCTACTTTTGTATATGTTTGGAATTTTTCATAATATAAAAGTTTTTAAATTCCATTTATATTCAAATGGACTTTTTATGAAAGTTTAGAGTTTGGCATTTTTTTAAATATTTTTTGTAGTTGTAGATGGATACAATACCTTTATTTTATTTATTTATCTTTATGTGGTGCTGAGGATTGAACGCAGGGCCTCACACATGCTAGGCAACTGCTCTACCACTGAGCCACAACTCCATCCCCTAGAATTTGGCATTTTGGCTCATTTATTCTAAACCTAGTTGTTGGTACTTAGAGTTACAGTGTGTCAAATATCGCCAATATATCTTCTGGTCATTATATTAAATTTTTGGATATAAAACATATGTTGTAGAATTATTGCCTTTTGTTGATATATATTTTTAATTCCTTTTTCTCTTAAAAAGTCATAAAATTAGATTGACCAGGAAAAGGCAAAATTTAAATATTATTTTAAATGCAGTTAATCAGTGGTAATTAGTAAGCTAGTTGTAAATTATTGGCATATATATTCTATAAGAATGATGAAAATTTCATCATATTTATTATAATTGCATAGAGTATTTGACCTTGTAATGTCATAGTTGATTTTAAAAGGCTGTAGAATATATTCATATAATGGACATTGGTGTTTTAAAATAATGTTTGGTTGAAAGGGTAAGATTTAGCTTCATGTTCACTTAAAATTCTGTTAATGAGTAAGCCCTTCATAAATAATATGTACCCTATGATCTTAAAAATCTAAGTGATGACATCATTGATCTAGCTTAGGAGTAAGTAGATTCGGAAAGGAATAATGACTGGTTGCTATGACAATGTGGCTCTCACCAGCTGCTGATTTGTTGCTTGAACACAGGGTTTTACGTGCAAGATCCAGGCTCTGCGTGATAAGCTGTGGATCTTCCTGGTTCAGTCTTTCTATGCTGTTCGTCACACAGAAAGCTGGAAGCTGATGAGCACAGATGATCAACAGAAAATCCAAGCAGGTATGTTAGCCTTGAAATTTTTTATTCTCATTTTATGATCTTTGTGACAGCAGATATTTTGAAGGTGAACATTCTGATAAGTAGAAAGGTTAACATTTGTATGCTTCTGTTCAATAATACTGTGCTAACCAAAACTAGTGATAGTATGTTAGGCAGTTTTAATAAATCATGTTTTGTTTTTGCTGCTGTTAGAAATTGAAACTCATTTCCTTTATATATACATATAAATTTTTAATCCTACTGTATATTAGCAACAGTATTCCAGCCAAATTTGCTTAAAGGCATTCTTGTGAAGAGGTTAGAAGTATAAAAGAATATAATCCATATAGAACAGATTACAAAACATACTTTCTCCCTTTGAAAACATATTTTACCATAAAGATTTTCCATCTTTTTCAGAAGACACCCTTTCTTGTGGTTTTGCCTAGATTGCATGGGTTTTTTTCACAATTGATTTGTTCGGTGATGTTATGTGTGCTATTGCAGAGTGTCCCTCAGGAACCACACAGTGTCTCTGATACTTAATAGGTACCATTTGAAACATAAGCATTAAACAAAAGATGTGCATTTCTCAGAATGTGTGATTGTTTCAAAAAACCAAAAATTTGAGGGTGTGGAACTAAAAATGGCTTCATGACTATTTTGGGGTTAAAGCCAGTGTCTTAGAAAAAAATCCTGGCATATTCTGCAAGTATACTTTTAAAAACAGTTTTAGCTAAGGGACTGTTTTCTGAAGTAAACATTTGTTTCCTATAAAAGATGGAAGCTATATGTGATGAAATATATTTTTGGTAATGTGTGAGTATATAAATCCTTTAGTGATACAGTTAAAATATGAACTGCTGTCTTATGTTGTAAATCTGACATGATAGTGCAGCTAGATGTTATTCAAACAGTACTTTTCAAAGAAATTCCATTTTTTAAATAACAAAAATCAAGAGATCTTTAGAAACTGGAATTTTTTTGTAGTGACTATTTCTATGCTGATTTTTAGATGATAGTTTATCTTTACTATAATATCTATACAATGTGAAGAAACAAAATAAGATTAGCATTCCTTGAGTAAATGTCCTTCAACTCTTTTCTAGTTGGTAGCAAACTTTGTTTTTCTCTGTTTTAGAGGATTTCATAGTTAAGTTGAACTTCAAACAATGTTCTTTAATTCTTTAAGCACTAATTAAAAATATATGTAAATACACAAATCTAAAGAAAATATCATTGGTAATACAGATAATTATCAAAAAGAACTCTCCATTCTATTACATTCCATCAGTGCAGTAATAATATTTATAAACCTTAAATATGAATAATAATGAATCCTGATTTATGCACAATTACTGCATTGGGAAACACAGATTAAAAAATATTTTGGGGTTGTCTTTGTTATAATATGTCTTGTATTCTAGCTGAGTTACTGACTTTTGGAAGAAATTTTCTATTAATTTTTTTTCCATATATTGTTGTGCAGAGTCATTTGCTTACTGTAAATCAGTCTTTACAATATCACTTCTAGAATCTTGCTTTGTCCTATAGCACATATCCTGTAAAATAGAGATTGTGGAAGATGCATGATAGTTAGATAATTTAATATATTTTTATTAGCTGTTTTAATAAAAATCAAATTTTGGAAATTATATATTTTTATTCAAAATATGTCTTAAAGCACCATAACCTTCAAAAGAAAGAAATACATTAGCTGAACTGTGTTGATAGACTTCATACCATTATTCCTATATATTTTCCTGACGTCATTCAAATTCTTATTTTAAGCGCATAAACATGAATTCCCCAGTACTTCTCATATAAACCTAACTTATAAAATGAATATTTATTTAATTCTAAAAGAAATAATATGAGTTTGAGAATTGTTTCTTGTTTTATTTTCAATAGAATCTTATTTTTTTGTTCTGTTTTCTCCTTCCTCATGACTTGCAGGCAAAACTAGGATATACTTTTAGTTAATTTCAACAGAGTATTTTTATATTTTTAGGATAAATGTTTTTTATGTTTAATTATTTGTAAAATATCATATTTGTCATAATGTATAATTTTTTGAAATTTGGAAAATAAATGAAACCAGTTATCTAAAAATTTTCAACATGAAAAATTTCTGGGTTTTTGTAAATATGTGAACATTCCTTGTGAGATTGCACTTATTATTAATTTTTAAAACAAATATCTTAGGAACTAGAGAAAGATTGAAAATTACATCCTTTTTAAAAAAATTCTAAAATACAATAGAGAATTATTTTGGTGCACTAGATTGGTTTCAGGTTTTTGTTGTTACTTCCATCAAAATATAATGTTTTGTGCTAGAATTCTATTTTTCTTGTGCTTCTTTGGTAAAAGTAATACTTTCTATAAAAAATAAATTGCTGTTTTTTTTCTACAGCTGCATTTGACAAAGGTGATGATCGAAGACTTGGCAAAAAGCCTATATTCAGTAGCTCTCAGGTAAACTTCTGAATTTTATAGGTTCAATGACAAAATATAAAAAATTATTGAAATTTTTTAGAAAAGATTTATTTAGTTGTAGATGAACACACAGTATCTTTATTTATTTTTATGTGGTTCTGAGGATCCAACCCAGTGCCTCACAAATGTGAGGCAAGCACTTTACCAATGAGCTACAGTCCCAGCCCCTTAAATTTTATTATTTTGTATTTTAGCCTAATTTTTAAAAATTTCTTTACTCATTAATTAAAGCTATTAGAAATAATTTTGAGTCTTTTAAAATCAAGTGTACACTGAATACATTTTTAAATGATGTGAATTTTTGATGTCCAGCTGGCATGAGAAGTAGCCACCTTTTTCATTTCCTTGAAAACCTTTTTGGCAAGTAATATATTGGAGCTATTCCAGTAGATTAGGAGTTTTTCAGAATTCTAGATCTAACTCAATGACTTTTTCTAATTAACCTATTTTTTTATTAAAGAAGGTCTTGCTTGTTCCAGTTTTCTCTATTTTAATTCACATTTTTTATGTGAAGAAAGCAATTGTTACCAAGAGCACAGTTGTGTTCTACTTTAGAAATTACTTAGTGTGCTTATGTAAGGTACTCAGTGTAATCAAATTCTCAGAAACAGTAGAATGGTGATTCCCAAAGACAGAGAGTAGAGTGGGTTATAGAAAAGGGGAGTTGTTTAGTGGGTATAGATTTTCAGTTTTGTAATACAAGAAAGTTCTAGAGATATGTTGTGTAACAAAGTTCATATAATTAATGTAACTATACTGGATGTTTAAAAATGTTAAGATGGTAATTTTGTGTTATATGTTTTTTACCATATACACACAAAAGTTACTTGATGTATTTATTATAACTGAAATTATATTTTTATTCCCACAAAATATGTTAATACTGGTTAGGGTTTCAAGATAATTTATAGCTGCTTATGTAATCAATAATATATTTAAAAGTACAGGGACTAGGATTGTGACTCGGTGGAACAGCGCTTGTCTAGCACGTGCAAGGCGCTGGGTTCAATCCTCAGCACCACATAAAAATAAATAAATAAATAAAATAAAGGCATTCTGTCCAATTGTAACTAAAAAGATTTTTTTTAAAGTGCAGAATTATACTAGCCTACTGTGTGCATTACAATGATAATATGAAAATATACATTGAGAGTTCCAGTTTGGAATGCAAAGAATATAGTGCCCTTGCAGAGTGGCTTAGGGAATCC
This sequence comes from Marmota marmota marmota, assembly GCF_001458135.2. Classification (NCBI taxonomy): domain Eukaryota; kingdom Metazoa; phylum Chordata; class Mammalia; order Rodentia; family Sciuridae; genus Marmota; species Marmota marmota. The sequence goes on along the minus strand of NW_026000076.1, from coordinate 7,032,733 downwards.
TGTTTTCTTCCTTATAGAAAACACTGCAGCCCAAGCCAAACTGAGCTCTCATGGCTTAAGGCAGGATCAATATCTAAACAAATATCTTAGATAAGAAACTGGGATATTGGAGCTTTGTTCAGTAAACTTACTAGGACTATTCTCTACAGTGTGTTTCACAATATAGTAACTCCATCATATGTTCCACCTAAGAACATGTAGTTTGCACTAAGTTTAAGAATCAGTATACACTGTAGCTCCTCTTAGAGACTGTAGATAAAAATTATACCTTAAAAGTGGTGAGAAACACTACAGTAAAAGAAACTTGAATTTTGTTTCAACTAAATTTCTACTTGTTAAACTATAGGACACCACTAGGCTTCCCCTGAGTCACTTTAAGGCATATTATATAATTTCTCATAACATAGTTATTCTAGGAGATGTTACCTTAGGATTTTTTTTTAATGTACTTAAATTCCCAGTTATTCTTGTGGTTTTGTTGTTGTTGTTGCTTGTTTGTTTTAAGGCCTCCAGGAAGTAGTCTACCTGCCTTCTTTCCCCCTATTATAGAGCAGGCTTTTCCTCCTCCTCTGCCCTACAGCAAAATAGAACAGATTTTCATCATTCTTCCTCATCTTCCTGACCTTAAGGTTGTCTAAGAGTTATTTTCTGTTAACAACAATGGGAAAGAAATAGAGTAATAATTTTCCCTCAGAAAAGCAGTGGTATACTGAAATGAGTGCTACATATAAAATTAGAATAGTTCACATCTTGACATCACATTATTATCTGTGTTTGCTTATCTGTTAGATGGAATAATAAAACCAGCAGGATTATTGTGAAAATTAGTAAAAATAATTTTGAGGCAGTTGTCTGGTATGTAGTAAGTACTTAGTAAATGTGAAATGAATACACATGTTTTTCAAACAAAGATAAAACATTTAGAAGGTAGAGAAAAGGCTGAGTGCAATGACACACACTTGTAATCCCAGCAACTAGGAAGACTGAGGCAGGAGGATCACAAGTTGAGCCAGCCTCAGCAATTTAGTGAGGCCCTAAGAAACTTAGACGCTGTCTCAAAATAAAAAATGAAAAGGGCTAGAATGTGGCTTTGTGGTAAAGCACCCCTGGGTTCAATGTCCAATACCAAAAAAAAAAAAAAAAGAAGGTGGGAAAAAGTTAATCAGGTAAGACTGGGAGAAATATTTAAAAGAGTGCTAGTACTAAAATTCTTAAAAATAAAACATCTCATTTCTAGTAGTTGCTTCAAAATAAAATGGGGATAATATATATGAAACAATAGGACATGTATTGGTAATTGTTAAAGCTGGATATTAAGTACATGGCAGTTCGTCTTCTTTTAATTATGTTTAAATTTTTCTATAGTAAGAATTAACCAAAAAAATAATAATAAGAATACATTACAGGGTTATCTTTTATTTATTTATTTAGTCAATAGAATATGGTGATCATTCCCAATTGGTCATGTGTTCAGAAGAAACATTTAAACTTGGCAAATATAAGTAAGAGACTGCCTAGAAATTCATTTACATTGAATCTTCATCATATCATATTATATTAAGTTTCTAAAGGAGTATATTTACCCCATATAATACATACTACTTCAAAGTGCAAAGATTTAAGGACAGAGCAAATTAAGTATAGTCGGTTTGAAGGGAGAGAAAAGGTCTAAAAGCAGAACTTGACCTAATTTTAGGATTAAAAATAGAGGAATGTTATTTGTTGGGTTAAGATTTGATCAAAAAAGCAAAAACTGAGGAAAAAGCCTATCTGAACTTTATAAATATTAGACTCCTTGAACACTGATCTGAGGAAGATTATTCTCTATAGACATGCAAAATCTAAGGCCCAGCGTTGCTAATAACTTCTTAAATATCTCAGATCCATTGGAGGCAAAGCCAGTGTAAGTCTCATGATTCCTTTATCACCATACCTCACTTTTTACCAAATTTAGCTAAGTTATTTATATATTTTTATTGTCTATATGCACGCGTATATATATATATATATATGTGTGTGTGTGTGTGTGTGTGTGTGTGTCATTTTATCTTGGACAATTTTAAATGTAATATAGAAGCTTTTCAGATTTAGAAATAATTATATTATTGAATTATAATCAATATATGCGTAGTTTTAACAACAGCATTTTCTTGAGTCCTCAGTATATTATGGGCATGGTGTCAAGGGTTTTAGATACCAGAAGTGAAGACAATACAAGCTTTGCCTCCACAGTCTCATATAGCTTTACAAAGGGAAAAAAATGAACATTTACAATTTACCCAAAAAAATGACAATATAATCTTATATTTTTATTCTAAAATTTTTACCAACTTTAAAATTTTTGTTGTTCTCTTCCTTCCTAAGGTTAGGTTTTAAAAAATGATAAAGTGGTTGTGTTTGTCTTCATTATCTTTCTATTTTCCTCCTTTTTCCTTTTTCATATCCCTTTTCCTACACTTTCTCCAGGTAGCCTTACTGTACTACCCTCTTGTTCTTTAAAAAAACCAAGGTTTTCCGATGTAATAAGTTGTATTTCCTAGGAGTTTTTTGTTTGTTTGTTTGTGTTAAATTAAGACTCCAAGAAGTAAACTATTCTTACTATAGAGAATTAAATCTTTAATGATAAAATTTCTGGCATTTGGGATAGGGTTGAAGAGAGAGGTTTGGGTGAAAATCTTTACATTGTCTCTCAAATTATACCATTTGGATGATTACCACCTTGAAGCAGTAAGTCATGAGCTCAAGTCCTAATTCTGTCCCTTACAAGCTTATTACCTTGGGTAAGTCACATACTTGCTTTCATCCTCTATTTCTTATCTAAAAACTGAAAATATCTACAGGAGCTATTTCATAGGATTATTGTAAAGATTAATTGAAATGATGTAGGAAAAAGGTTTTGTGTGGAACCAGGAATTCCTAAAAAAATGTTGAATATTAATATTTACTTAAGGCATGCTGAACCTTTAGGTATTAATCTCTACCAGACCTAAAAAAATTAAAAATAGTATGGCTTTTATGAATATGTAAACCTTTAATGCTGTGTTTCAGGTTTGATTAAAGATAATATGGTCAGAGATAAAAAAAGTTTTGATCAAAATGATCAGAGACTCAATCCAAGTTTTAAATGACTTTAAATCATAACATAAACTTTGTTGTTTGTTTTCTCTGAAAAACTAGCTTACTGAAACAGAGTATTATATGTCAAATACTTCAGCCAAATTACAAAGTATTTTTTCTTCTTTTTTTATAGCAAAGGAGACAAGTTTCTGATTCTAGTATTATAAAAAACAAATCTTGGAGGGAAAATAACAAGTGTTGGAGTGCTCTCTCTGCTAATCAAAAGATGAAATCCGATGGATTAGGAGCATCTGGACATTCATCAAATACTAATAGAAATAGTATAAATAAAACCTTGAAGCATAATGATGTAAAGGAAAAGGATAGTACAAAAGTATCATCTAAGATTGCAAAAGAATTGAAAACTGGGGGGAAAAATATTTCTGGAAAGTCCAAAACTGTAATAAAGCCCCAAATAGAAAACAATGATAATGCAAAACTGGAAAACCTGCCACCTAAAGTTGTGGAAAAGTCAGCAATAGCAACGGCAGCAGCAACTGGACATAAGAATTCAGTAAATGGAAAAGGAGTGAAAAATCAAGAAGGGCAAATCACAGGCGCCAGACCCAAGGTACTCACTGGAAATTTAAATGGGCAAACCAAAGCAAAACCTTTGAAAAAAGTGACAGGGAAAGATTCTCCATGCCTCAGCATTGCAGAACCTTCCATCCAATCTCCAAATTCAAGTGTGGAATTATCAATTTCTGCTGGGTGTCTGGGCAAACCAAAAGAAAATGGATCAGTAGAAGAGATGTCTTCTGGTCAGAAGCTATCATTTTGTGATTCTCCAGAACAGATGGTGAAAAACAGTGTAGACAGTGTCAAAACTTCCATTGTAGGTGGGTTTTTAGCACTCTAAATTTTTTTTTTTTAATACTTTGTGTGAATTGTGTTGGGGAGCAAACCCAGGGCCTTGTACATGCTAGGCAAATGCTCTATTACTGAACTACACCTTTACCCCAAAACTCTAATTTTTAATTGCTCTTAACAAGTAAAGTTCTTAGAATAATGCTTGGGGGTCTTTTATTTTAAAATGCCATAAACTATTTATTTATATGTATTTGAGAAAACATAGTCCTTTCTACTTTAACACTTTTGTTTATAGTGTCTAACCAGTAAATTTATACCATATTGTTACATGTTTGTGTATTCTATCCCATGACTGACTTTTTCTTAATTTATAGCAGTAAAATCTCAGCCTGTTTCAAGAGTTACCAGTGGAACTTCCAACAAAAAAAGCATTCATGAACAAGACACTAATATAAATAACAGGTAGGTCTTCATTTATTGTTTAACCTATATGCTAACTTTCTCTGTAGTTAATTATATACTAACTTCTAACCAAATATTGTTAAAGTGTCTTTTCTTTGTTAAAAAAAGTAAAATATTATACTGTGATATTTTAAATGATTGTCTTATTTATGAAAGAAGTATATTTATACAAGAATGATTGATGCAAAATATTAGAAGAATATCTTTATACTTATGGCATTTATTATGTATTACTTTATCATACTTTACCTACACTTTTAAAACTTAAAAACTTATGGTTTCTCTATTTTCAAAAAAGATGTACTTTTATTTCTTGGGAAAAACATATTTCATGAGTGATTCTCTTAAAAGTTCATGTTTTGGAATCTCATTGTAATACTAAGTACAAACCATTTTTCTTAGTGTACTAAAGAAAGTCAGTGGCAAAGGATATAATGATCCAATACCACAGGCAATTTTGAAGAAAAGAGGAAATGGCAATGGACATGGTACAACTCAGCAGAGGACAAAGAATGCCCCATCTAATCTTGCTAAAACTCAAGGTAAAGCTGAAATAGTTGTGGGTATCATGGATATTACTTCCTTATGTAAGTTGGATAAGCAAAACTCAGATTTGGAACTTAAGTAGCAAATAAGACATAAGATGATTTTACTTATTTTACATTTGTTTCACATGACAGAGATGAGAGTTTAGACAAGTATTTTGATGTTTTGGAGGTATTGGTTTGGTTTTTATTATCCTTTGTGGGAAAAATAATTAAGGGAATTGCTGGTTTATCTTTATTTGTGGTGCTTTTATAGAGTATGCCCATATTTCTTGACAGTTTCATAGATAACTGTAAGAATTCCATCTGTAAAACCAACACTAAAAAGCTCTAAAAATAATGGTATAGTCTAGATAGCCATTATATAGAGAGGAAGAATTTTAAAAAGGAAAGAGTACCATTTAGATTGCATGATTTGCTAACATAATAACTGATTTTAAAAATTACTTTTCTTTATACATTAAGCCTTCAAATGTATAAGAGCAGTTTGTAAAATCCTCAGAATAATTTTGGTTTACATTATGAATTAATACTGAAAATCAATTTAAATAATAAGGCAGAGAAAATTATTTATATCTTAGTAATAGCTAAAAATTAAACATTTAAAATTATTTGCTAGAACTGGGGGCATATAACTCAGTGGTAGAACACTTGTCTAGTATACACAAGACTCTGAATTCCGTCCCTAGCACCACAAAACAAGCAAACAAAAAAAGTGTTTGATAACGCTTTTTGGTCTATTTGCATTTGAATGCCCCAAAACATCATCTCTAAGGCTAACCAGTATATACAAATGAATTCCCAAAGTTAATCTCTCATTCCCTTCAGGCAGCAGTTCTGGTTTCCACTGCAGATTTAAATTAATGAGCTACAATAATAGTGGTCTTCTTATAAGAAGTAAAATGGTTTTATTCATGTTTAAAGGAAAAAGGAACAATTTCAACAGTTTTCTATTTTCTGTTTAGCTTGCTTCTCATTTCCAGCTATGTAGAACACAGCCTTCCCCTCCCTCTCCCCACCTACCAAAAAAAAACTTCAGAGGGAAAACTTCCTTGCTCCTTTGGTCTAAGAAATCAGACTTTTTCCTCCCTCATATATTTATGCAAATCCAATTTTGGCGTAAGGATCAAGGCTCTTGAGGAAGAGAATCAATTTTAACTAAGACCCTAAAATAGTCCCTATATATTTTAATAGAAAAATAATTTTTAAAATTTTATTGTATGACTAAGTCCTAATCTGTAATTGTCCATTTGATCATAGATATGTAACCTTTCATTGTTTTTATTTATTTTATTTTTTCTAAAGTAATTTAAAATGTTGAATTTCACACAGATTTAGAGAATATATTGTATTTCTGAACTTTCTTTTCTTAGGATCCCAAGGTGAATCACCAAATTCAGTAAAATCTTCAGTCTCTTCAAGGAAGTCTGATGAAAAGTTGGACCATAAGACAACTTCAGATAAACAAACACCTAAGAAAAAAGTTGTTAAACAGGGACTCACAACTTTGCCTAAGGTTAATGCAAAAACGGTGTCAATGCCTAAAACCCTGAATCAGTCAAAGAAAGGTGAAACTCTGAATAACAAAGATTCAAAACAAAAAATGCTTCCTGGACAGATTATATTGAAGACTCAGTCTTCCTCTCAAAGACCTTTAAAAAATGAAACATCTGTTATACAAAAAAGCGTATTTAATCATGTAGATGATAACAACAAAGACAGTGCTTCTGAACAGAAGCCTCACAAACCTCTAACTAATCTTGCAACCAAAATCAATGGCACAGAAGCATTCCAGTCATCATGCAGACCTGACCCACAAAAGCCATTAAGCAGTCAAGAAAAAGAATGCCAAAATATTTTAAAGCTGGATAAATCAGTAAAACAAGAACTGAAATCAGAACAAATTTGTTCAGGTAAAAGTGAAACAAAACTTCCCAATCACAAAAACACAAATTATTGCATTCCTACTGAAGCATATTGTCCTTCTGGTGAAAGTGATAGTGTTGATTCAAAATTTTATAGTACCAGTGCTCAGAAGTCCATGATTTCAAATCCAAATGAAAACTCCTTAAACTCTAATCCAATTTGTGATTTAGACTCAACAAATGTAGAACAAATCCATTTAATATCAGACAGAGAGAAAGAAATAGGGAGAAAAGATATAAATAGAACATCAAGCATGAAATGCATAAAAGATGTTTTACCTTGTATTCCTGAAAGGATAAATAGTACCTTAAATTCTGTTCAAGATGACAGAAAATCTAAAATTCATGTAGAAAAACCAACAGTTCCTACTCAGTTACCTAATGACTCTGCCATGAAGGAAGATAAACTTAATACCACAGACTCAGATGTTTCCTCCAAATGTTTTTCGGGACAGACATCAGGAAAAAATTCTCCTAAAAATATGGAAACAGAAACTCCAGAGAATCATGAAACTTCAGAAGCTCCATTCATGGGTCACTGGAATTTGAGTACCAATGTGCTGCATCAGAGAGAGAGTCCTGAATCTGACACGGGCAGTGCTACCACATCCTCTGATGACATAAAACCCAGGTCTGAAGACTATGATGCTGGAGGGTCTCAGGATGATGATGGGTCAAATGACAGAGGTATTTCTAAGTGTGGGACTATGCTATGCCATGATTTCCTTGGAAGAAGTAGCAGTGATACTAGTACTCCTGAAGAATTAAAAATATATGATAGTAATTTAAGAATTGAAGTAAAAATGAAAAAGCAAAGTAGTAATGACATTTTCCAAGTTAACTCAACAAGTGATGATGAGATTCCTAGGAAAAGGCCAGAAATTTGGTCTCGATCCACAATAGTTCATCCTAGGGAAAAAGAAAATATTCCACGAGGCAGTGTCCAGTTTGCTCAGGAAATAGATCAGGTTTCTTCCTCAGCAGATGAAACAGAAGATGAGAGATCTGAAGCTGAAAATGTTGCAGAAAATTTCTCTCTCTCTAATCCAGCTCCTCAGCAGTTTCAGGGAATAATTAACTTAGCTTTTGAAGATGGAACTGAAAATGAAAGTCGTGAGTTTTCTGCAACTAAAAAGTTTAAAAGGTCAGTTTTACTTTCAGTAGATGAATGTGAAGAACTGGGATCTGATGACGGGGAAGTCCATACTCCCTTTCAGCCTCCTCTAGACTCACTTTCACCTTCTGATGTTTTCGATGGTGTTTCTCATGAACATCATGGAAGGACCTGCTTTTCCAGATTCTCACAAGAAAGTGAAGAAAGTATTTTACAGTGTAAGCGGCAAGAAAAAGGCAATAACACATATAAAAATGAAAGCACTCTTTTGGGTCTTAATAGCATTGACTCTTCAAGAAAAGAGAAACAGAGTGTTTCAGCCACTGACAAAGATAACACATTAGATGTCCTGTCCAAAGGAAGCAGGCAGTTTTTTCCAGAGAATAAAAAAGTAAATGGTGGAAACAGTATGACTAATGATGTTCAGCAACGCAGCAAATTCTTGGATAGTGACATAAAATCTCAAGAAAGGCCATGTCATTTGGAGCTTCATCAAAGAGAACCCAATTCTGACACACCAAAGAACAACTCTATGAAATCTCTAGACTCCTTTCGGAGTCAAGTTCTGCCTCAGGAAGGTCAAGTGAAAGAGAGCCATTCTACAGCTACCGAAAAAGCTAATATTGCTTTATCTGCAGGTAATGTACAGAAATAGAAATGCTAAATGCATAAGAAAATAAGTTTATAGAGTTTTAAAGTTTTATGTAGCCCTGAATGTTATATTTTAGGTAGATAGAATAATTACTTACACAACAGTTTCAAATTTTAAATGAAAATTTAAATTTCTTGATAATATGAAAATTAACTAGTTATTCATTTATTATTGTTCACCGAAAATCTTAGTGAAGAATTAATATTTAGTAAAAATTTTGGTTGTTTATTTGACATAACTAACCTATTAGGAGATTTTACATAAAGAGCAAATATAAAATCTTAGTTTGTTATTATTTAATTATTTATGTCTAATTTAACATAAGAATTCTCAACTAAGAAATTTTATTATACATTGGATATGATTTATGGACTTGCTAATAATATATCTGAGGGCTGTGCAATAACTATAGTAATATGTAACTAAAAGCACTGAACTATTTTAACAACTAGATTATTACAATTTATATGCATTTTACAGAGAGTAAAACTTTCAGGATCAATATAATTCTATTCTAAAATTTTCAAGTAAAAATTAAATTTCCTTAAAGAGATTATATTTAGAAGCAATGATAATATATGAAAAAAGCCCAGGCTTATTTCATATGCACAGAAGATTTCCTGTCTAATTGTTTTATGTTTTTGTCTTCCTTATTATGGTAATTCAGACTAATGACCCACATTTGAAATATGCAATAGTGGCTGACTAACTATTGTATATCATAATCAAGAAAAATGCTCATCTATAATCCCTATTTAGCAAAATCATAAGAATAGGAGTTTTTTTTTAAAAAAAAAAAAAGTTGTACTTTTTTGTTTGTTTGTCCTTGCTTGAATCCTTCTTTGCATGTGCAATATAAAAATAAACCTTTAGATAAAATGTATTTATACCCCCTTTTGGAAGTGACTTACTTTAAAAGTCACCATCAGATAAATTGTCTTTTTTTTTCCTCTTTAAGTTTCTATTGTAGTAAATTAGATATATGTGTACTTTCTATGTTTGTGTTGAAATAATTTGTTATTTTCTGTATAAGTTTTCAAATTAAAGAATGAAAAATTATTGTTAGTTGCCTATGTTGATTTTGCTGCTAAATCTCACCCTTGAATTTTTTTAACGTAGACAAAGAAATGCCTCAGAACTTTTGTCAGTTTTGTATAAATGTTATTTTCCCATTTTGTAGTTTTTTTGGGGGGCTATCACTGTTACATTGTATTAATATTGTACTACAAAACTCTGAGGAGTACCAACATGTGCAATTTTTACATTGTGTAGTATTATGAATTATTTCAGGAGACATAGATGATTGTGACACACTGGCACAAACCCGCATGTATGACCATCGGCCTTCAAAAACCCTTTCTCCAATATATGAGATGGATGTAACAGAAGCATTTGAGCAGAAAATGGAATCAGAAACACATGTTACAGATATGGATTTTGAAGATAATCAACATTTTGCAAAACAGGACTGGACTCTACTAAAGCAACTGCTCTCTGAACAGGACTCAAACTTAAATATTACAAATTCTCTTCCTGAAGATCTAAATTTAGCACAGTATTTAATCAATCAGACACTCCTTTTAGCACGAGACAGCTCAAAACCTCAGGGTATAGCACATGTTGACACTTTGAACAGATGGAGCGAACTAACATCTCCACTGGATAATTCCTCAGCAAGTATCACCATGGCTAGTTTTTCCTCAGAAGATTGTTCACCTCAAGGTGAATGGACAATTCTGGAACTGGAAACTCAGCATTAAGAGTCTTAACATTTTGGAAAATTTTAAACTGTGTCACTCCTTTATTTTTTGATGCCTATACTATATCTAAATTATAATTGCATTAGCCAGACATAGACTGTCCTTAATATTGAGGGAGTCTTTCCAGTTTATTAAAGTAAGCATAGTTTATTTATTGATATGCTATCACATGTAGAGGGAAAAAAAGTGTTTTTTCTAAAGTTTTTGAGCATGTTTTCTATAATTGTTAGAGAAATTAGGAGACTTCCAAGGAAAAACACTTGCTTCAGTTTTCCTTTCCTACCTGATCATTTGTTTATAATTCAAGAATTTAAAATGTGAATGCACAAGTATGTCAGTCTCTTTACCCTTTTACTTTTGTTCTGCATATGGTACCATAGTAGTTTAACAATAAAAAAAAAACTTACTGTACTTGTGTCAGTTTATATAATCTGTGAATGACAATTTAACTCAGGTTGGGGTGGTTTAAGCCAGAAAATCTTGAAGCAAGTGTACCTCAAATTTCAACCACACTGTTAATAGGATAAGAGAAATAGAATTTCCTGTATTTCTCTTTTGGGGATATATCCAGAGAAAGGTATCTGCCCCTGTTCAAAAGCAGCAGGAAGACTGTCTATCTTACTTTGGTAGACTGCCTTACAGTTTAATTCATTTTGTTAGGAATATTTTGGAATTGCACCTGCAGTAGACTAGCATTAAATATTAACTTGAACAAATTAGAATAAAATAAAAAAATTAACTTAAAAATGGGTACATGTGGCAATTGAGGAGTTACTGAGTTTTAATTGTGTGTGTGTGAATGAATTTGTTCTTTACTGGTTTATATACTTTAGTTCCTTATTTGCTTGATCAGATTATCTTTCAGTCTAATTTCAGTAGAAAGACAAAAATAAATTTTTCTACAAAATTATCTAGGGGATAAAAACCTTTTCTATAGAATTCTATAGGGACTGAATACTTTGACCTTTGATACTGGTGGATATTGTCCTTTAGGATAATGGGACTTCATATAGCACCTCTCTCAAAGCTTTATAGCTAACTCATAATTCCTCTAAAATATGTCAGAATTTCTATAAGATTTCTATAACTTTGTAGCTGTAATCTAGTTGTATAGGCCAGGTGACTTTTTGAAATATACCTATTTATAAAGTACTTTCACAAAAGGAGAGGGAAAGGGAAGAATTGGGGAGTGAAGTTGACAAAATTATGCTAGGTGTGTGTATGAATATATCACAAAGTTGTTTTTGAAGTAGTGAAGTAACATAACCAGGTATATTTTAAAAAGATAACTGTCCATAGTAATGAAAAGGACCTGATCTGGAGAAACACCCAAACTTGTCAATCTTAGAAATGGGGAATGGAGAAGAATTTGATAACAGAGACATTAGGTAGGTTGAGATTCTAGAAGATGGGATGGAATTTTAAAGTTTCTATCACAAATAATCCACACACTGAGGGCCTGATATGATTCCAGGATTTTTCTAGGACCTGGACTAAAAAGATGAATGACATAGAACCTTGTCCTTGAGTATCTCAAGTCAACTAAGGAGATAGATTGTTAAACAAAAACTGCAAAATAGTGATGTGAAGTGCCACAATAAAGCTCTGTGCAAAATATAATTAATGTATAAAGGACAGAGAAGTGATGGAGGAGTGCTCAGAGTAGTTGGGATTCACAAGACAAAGGAAAATGCACACCCTTGGCAGAAAACGAATACATTGGGAGTGAGGAATTCTGTTTTTTTCCATGTCACTAGAGAGAAGGGAATGGATAGGAAGGTCAAGAGATGAAGTTGGACAGCAAAGTGGAGTCTAGAAAGGAACATGATCAGATTTTCACTTTACAACATTTTGATAGCAATATGTAAGATACAGTGGGATAATAACAAGGGCAAGGAGATTAGTGAAGGATCTTGCCTGAGAAAAAGCTTGAGTGGAGAGAGAAAAGTAAATATATTTGAGATCTAAAAGGTGGAGTTGGAGAAACTTAGTGTCTGGATATGGAAATTGGAGAAGTGAGTTAGAGATTTAGATTTTTAAATCTAAATCTAAAAAAGTGAAGCAGGCATAAGCATAAAGATGAATTTAATTTGGGGCATACTGAGTTTGAGATGCCTGTGAGATATTACAGAGGCTGAGGACAAACTATGGTTAAATAGAAGAAAAGCCTACAAAGAATACTGAAAAAGAAGTATTAAAAGTAGAAGTAGAGGCAGGCACACAGCACACACCTGTGATCCCAGTGACCCAGGAGGCTAAGGCTGGAGAATCACAAGTTAAAGGTCATCTTACACAATTTAGTAAGACCCTGTCTCAAAAATAAAATTTTTAAAGAGATGGGGATATATTTAAGAGGAAGAGTGCCCTTGGGTTCAATCCCCATGACTAAAAAGTAAACAGGAAGCCAAGATGAAAAGAATAGAGTGATGAATGAACAATCTTGTTACAAAATCAGAAAAGGGTAAATCAAGGTACCAGTTTCTATTTTGACCTATCCAATTCACAGGGATTTTTAAAAGTTTTTTTTTAAAATCAATATTAGCAACAGAACAAATTTGGGATTTTTTGTATATTTTTTGGAAATTGCAAGTTACCTTTCCAGTAAGAAATTAGTGAATATCAAGAGCTTCACAGCTTCATGTCCTTAACCTCGTCCTTTCTCCTCTTGGGATCTACCATTTAAGAAATTGGTCACAGTTGTGCACACCTGTAATCTGAGAAATTTGGGAGATTGAGGCAGGAGGATTGCGAGTTCAAAGCCAGCCTCTGCAATTTATTGAGGCCCTAATCAACTTAGTGAGACCCTGTCTGAAAATGAAAAGGGCTGGGGTCGTGGCTCAGTGGCTAAGCACCCCTGGGATCAATCACACACACACACACACACACCCTCTGCCAAAAAAATTAAGGATCTTGCCAGATGCAGTGACACATCTGTAATCCCAATTACTTGGGAGGCTAAACGGAGGAGCAAAAGTTCAAGGCCAGCATAGTGAGACCCTAAAGAATTGGGATATAGCTCAGTAGTAGAGCAACTCTGGGTTCAATCTCCAGGACAAAAAATGACAACAACAACAAAAACACCTCAAAGATTTGCCTACAAAGTGTTTTATCAGAAAACTAGATATATTAGTAAAATTTAAAAGTAACTAAATGTCAACTATAGAAGAAAGGCTAAGTAATTTATGGTAAAGCTATATAACTCATGCAATGTTGAAAATTGTTTCCAAAAAAATATTTTTTAATAACAAGGGATGGTTCTTATAAAAAATAAATACCCAGGTTGTATTTTCATAATCATATTGTGTCCTAATTCTGTGTGTGAACATTTAAAATCTACTTTCTCAGCAAAGTTCAAGTAGACTATACAATATTGTTAACTGTAATTATTATGTTGTACCTTAGACCTCCAGAACTTATTAATCCTGCATTACTTTTATTTCCTTTGACCAACATCTTCTCATTTTTCCCAGGCCCTTGTGACTACCTTTCTGCTCTTTCTATGAGGTTAACATTTTGAGATTCCTCATATGAATGAGATCATGTAATATTTGTCTTTCTGTACATGGTTATTTCATTTAATAATGCCCTCCAGGTTCACCAATATCACAAATCAAAGGATTTCCTTCTTTTTTTAAGACTGATTAGTATTCTGTTGTATACATGTGCCATTATCTTTATTCATTTATCTTCTGTTGAACACTTAGGTTGAGTCCATATCTTGGCTATTGCGAATAATAGTGTAATAAAATAAACATGGGAGCACAGACATCTCTTTGAAATACTAGTTTCATTTCCTTCAGATGTACAGTATACCCAGAAGTGGTGTTTCTGGACCATCTGGTAGTTCTATTTTTGATTTTTTGAGGAAACTTCATTCTCTTTTCCATAATAGCTGCACCAGTTTACATCCCCAACACCAGAGTACAAGAGTTCCTTTTTTTCCATTCTCATTAACACTTGCTTACTTATGTCTTTGATAATTAAAGTTCTAACAGGTGTGAGGTGATATCTCATTATGGCTTTAACTTGCATTTCCCTGATGATTAATAAAGTTGAGCATTTTTCATATACTTTTTAGCATTTGTAGGTCCTCTTTTGATAAATGTCTATTCAGGTCTTTTGCATATTTTATAGTTAGATTTTCTTGTTACTGAGTTGAGTTCTTTGTGTGTGTGTGTGTGTGTGTGTATATATATATACATATGTGTATATATATATATATATATATATACACATATATATGTATATATATATGATCAGATATATATGTCTTATAAGATAAATGGCCCGTTATCAGATGTAAGGTTTACAAACATTTTCTCCCATTCTGTAGGTTGTCTGTTTACTTTGTTGATTGTTTACTGTGTGGGACCTTTTTAGTTTGATGCAATCCCACTTCTCTGTTCTTGCTTTTGGTGCCTGTGTTTGTGGGATCATATTTTTAAAAAACTAGATAATTTAGATCAATGTCAAGAAGCTTTTATCCCTGTGTTTTCTTCTAGTAGTTTTGTAGTTTCAGTTCGTATATTTAAGTCTTAATTTATTTTGAACTAATTTTTGTGTATGGAATAAGTCAAGGGCCTAAGTTTCTTCTTCTGCATGTGAATGGACAGTTTTTTCCAGCTTCATTTATTGAAGAGACAATCCCTTCCCCATTGTGTGTTCTTTGCACCTTTGTCAAAGATTAGTTGACTATAAACATGTGGGTTTATTTCTGGACTTTCTGTTCTGTTCTGCTGGTCTTGATGTCTACTTCTGTGCCAGTGTCATGCTGTTTTGATTACTATAGCTTTGTAGTAGCTATAGTACTATATAGTAGGCTGAAAAGTGAAGAGGAATTAAAGAAGTAGAACTTATTCTTTCAAGGAGTGTGACTGAAAAGGAGATGGTGTTGGCTTAAAGATACTGTTTTTGATTTTTGTTTCTGTTTTGAGACATAGTTTTGCTATGTTGCCCAGGCTGGTCCTGAAGTCCTGGGCTCAAGAGGTCCTCTACCCTCAGCCTCCCCAGTAGTTGGAACTGCAGGCACATGCCACCACACTCAAATGTGTTACTGCAGGAAGCCATCTGTGAACTGTACATAGATTAAAACCATATTGAATCCATTAGGCAGGAAAGTCTGGTATTGGGAACTCCCAGCAGCAATCCTAATGGTTTGAGAATGCCTGGTTCATGTGGCTTCCTACCTAGCTCCATCACAAGTTCAGCACAGCACCAGAGATGGGTGTGACCTGCTAAGAGTAAAACACCCTGCCTAGCTCCACCTTTATATCCTGTTTTTCTTGAAGAAGCAAGCACCTAGACAAGTCTCCTCCCACAATGAAACCTTATACTTACCAATCCCTTTGATCTGTACCACTATAAATAAAGGAAGCTGGCTCCATCTTTGTTAAATGCCTGCCCCTCTGGTCGGCTTAACCCATCACTGCATCTGCTCTGTAAAATATATTTCTGGTCTTTGGTGTCTATTTCGTGGTTCTACTTTCATAACTTTTATTTTGCAGCCAAACTATCCCTCCAATGGGAACCCATTCCCTCGCCCACACAGAACATGAGCAAGATGTTACTGTTGTTTTTAATTATAAAACTGTTTTAGGGGCTGGGGATGTGGCTCAAGCGGTAGCGCGCTTGCCTGGCATGCGTGGGGCCCGGGTTCAACCCTCACATACAAACAAAGATGTTGTGTCCGCCGAAAACTAAAAATAAATAAATATATATTTAAAAAAAAAAAAAAACTGTTTTAGGGCTGGTACTGTAGCTCAGTGGTATAGTGCTTGCCTTGCACATGTGAGGCACTGGGTTCGATCCTCAGCGCCATATAAAAATAAATAAGACTTTGTGTGCATCTACAACTTAATTTTTTTTTTAATCTTTTAAATTGTTTTAGCACTTTGAAAATAAGGAGTTGGGAATAATGAGTCAAGGACCATCAAGAATGAGGCAGGAGAACCAGGTACTGTGGCATACACCTGTAGTTCCAGCTACTCAGGAGATGGAGGCGAGAGGATCACTTGAGCCCTAGAGTTCAAGGCCAGCCTGAGCAATATAGCAAGACCCATGCCTCCTCTACCCCATCTCCAAAAAAACAAAGCAAAAGAAAGAGTCAGAAGGTGGGATCAAGTACAAAGATAACTAACTTGACACAGGGCATTTCAAGGAACTTCAGGGGCATTTTTGTTTTGTTTTGTTTTGTTTGTTTTGTTTTTTTAGTACGAGGGATTGAACCAGGGGCACTTAATCACTTAGCCACATCCCCAGTCCTTTTAATATTTTGTTTTGAGAAAGGATCTCACTAAGTTGCTTAGGACTTTGTGATCCTTCTGCCTTCGCCTACTGAGTTGCTGGGATTATAGGCGTGTGCCACCAAGCCCAGCACCAGGTTATGTCTACAACTGAAGCACTGATGCATGTGGGACAGCAATGGAATAGAAACCTGAAAAAGTGCATGCAAGCCAAACTAGGATGAATCCTGCAGGCCACGGCAGGGATTATGAGCAAGCCATTATGGGCAAACATCTTAAGAATTTTAAACAGGCAAATACATTACATGTATGACTTTTTCATTAAGATTACTCAAATTCTAGCAGGTAAAAGCTGATTACTCTTGATTGAAAAAAGAGATAATTTTCAATTTGGACATGACACATTAGAGATACAATTTAGACTTCCAAAGTAAACATAATGTCTTCCAAAACTAAGAAACCCAACAATCCATGACTTCTACACATGTTCACTCCATTTCCTGGTTGTTTTTTGAAGTGTAGTGGGTAGAAATGAGGACTTTGGCTTGGTTTAATATAATCTATTGCCAGAGCTATTTTGAAGTTGGAATTATCTACACATTCTTCTCTAGTGATATATTCTTTTTATATTTCAAATTCTGATAAAAGAATACTTTGAATCTCATTTAGCTAGATATTATAAGTTTCTATCAGTTATTATTGCAGAAGTTACTTTTAGAGTCCATGATTCACCTTTCATACAATTGTTCCTTAATTACTTCCAAACTTAGCCAATATTAGCATAATAATTTAATTCTAATATGAGAATTTCAATTCTACTGGACTGTATTTAATTTTTTTTTTAGTTGTCGATGGAACTTTATTTTATTCATTTATTTTTATGTGGTGCTGAGGATCAAACCCAGTGCCTCACACTAGGCAAGCACTCTACCACTAGGCCACAACCCAGCCCCTGACTGCATGTTTATAATAACGTTGCACCCTGATCAACTAAACATTGAATTTCTAAATCAAGAACATATAAAAAAAATATTTCCATGCAATGATATAACATTTTTCCCCAAAAGGGCTCTCATATAAAATATGCTGAGTTTTATGTTTTCTTTCCATTTTAAGCTCTGGTTCAGCCCAGCAAGACAGCTTAATTTTGAAAAATTGCAATTGAAATATACCTTCATTTACACAATCACATGTTTTAGGAAAGAATATGTCTACACCACTAATTATACTATTAGTTCCACGCATCTCTCAAAAATATAAACAATCAACTCTGTTAAATTAAATAAGCAGGAGTTCATTAGTTTGAATGTATAGCCATACTTTGAGTTCACACATAAAGAACTGCAACCTATTTTTTTTTTAAGAACTGCAATATAACTTAGTATGCAACACAC
This sequence comes from Marmota marmota marmota, assembly GCF_001458135.2. Lineage (NCBI taxonomy): Eukaryota > Metazoa > Chordata > Mammalia > Rodentia > Sciuridae > Marmota > Marmota marmota. The sequence continues at coordinate 7,014,712 of NW_026000076.1, read as the reverse complement.
TGAAAATGTAAGTAGGAAAACAGCTAAGTCTCAGTCAACCATAAGCTGTCAAGACTTTAGCCAATCTCAGTCTGCTAACTGATCAGACCATGTCCAAATAAGGCAATAGGTGGAGCTATCACCAATGGAGTTATTTTTGTACTTCCTTTTCTGTCTACAAATAATGCCTGCTGCTGCAGAGCAGAATTGACTGAACCTTTTCTGGTTCTGAGTTCTTTCCAATTCATGAATCGTTCTTTGCTCAAATATCTCTGCTAAATCTAAAAATGTCGGAAGTTCTTCGTTTACAACTTTTCTTATAAAAGTAGTTTTTTAAATTTAATTTTTAGTTCCTTTAACAACTTTTAAGAAAGTAAAACAATATCTTCTTTGAGTTTTTTGATTTAATATGAATTATAGAGAACAAATTCAATAAAATAGCATCCCATTGAATCAAAAGAAAATGGAAGGAAAGAATATAATAGTGGGAATTAACTAGAAGTCAGAAAAAGAGTAGAACTGATAGACTCGAGGAGCTGTTTACTAAAACCAAACTCACACTGGCTTAATGGAGAGGAAAGAATAAATAGAAACTATTAATAAGAAAATAACAAATTATATATAATAGCTACACATAATCACAGTTGAAAACCTGCTAGTTGAAAAAAAGTGCTAGCTGGTTCACTAAGTCATTTTAGAATATGAAGAACGAAGAAAAACCATCACATGCAATTTAAGAAGACATCATAATGTGATTACTAAAATCTGAACAAAGCATAAAAGAGAAAATTATAGAATTATATCACTTATGATAATCATTGCAAAATACCAAAATGATCCAATAGTATATTAAAATAATACATGGCAATTTAAAAAATACAAGGTGATTGAATGTTGGAAGACTTTTCATATAGTACACCCAAACAAAAAAAAATCTCAATAGATGACAAAATTTAACTTGAAACAATGACATCAAATGTACTTTAAGAAAACATGAGTGATATTTTAATAAACTCTTGCAGTAAGAAAACACATAAAGGAGCTGGGGATGTAGCTCAGTGGTAAAGTGCTTGCCTAGCCCATGTGAGACATTTGGTTCAATCCTCAGCACCACATAAAAATAAAAGTATTGTGTCCATCCACAATTAAAATATTTTAAAAATAAAGAAAGCACATAAAAACAAGAAAATACATGGAACTTTGAAATAATAAAAAATAAGATTGATAATTTGGCCATTTAAAATTTAGTGGGTGGGGTTGTGGCTCATAGGTCGAGCACTTACCTAGCATGTGTGAGGCTCTGGGTTCGATCTTCAGCACCACATAAAAAGATAAATAAAATAAGGGCATTGTGTTCACCTACAATTAAAGAAGATTTTTTTTTAATTTAGAACTAAGATATAATCAAAATATAAATGGAATGAAAAGACAACAAGATAAATTGGGGGAATCTTTTTTCTTTTTAACAAAAATTAAATTGCAATCAGCCAGTAAACAATTAAAAAAAAATTCTTCACCAGACTCATGCTTTAAAAAGCATTAAAAAAAAGAACAAAAAGAGGAAGCCTTTTTGAAAATATGAATCAATTCAGTAAGTAATAATACATGTAATATAAGACTATGTACGGTAAGTAAAAAAAATGAATGTATGCTAGTCCATTTTTATTAGGAATTACAAATGAAAACAAGTCAGATACTTTGTTGACTTCATTTAAAAGAAAGGAGCAAATCAGACTCAACTAACCAACTGAAGTATATTAAAGTAGAAAACTAATTCTATATTTTATTATACCATACATGTTTAAATTATTGGTCAAGTCAGAAACAAAAAAACACAATTTTTTTCTAATTTTCAAAATCAAGCTAAAATTTTGGGCAGATTACATTATAACTCAGTCCAAGAACAGTGTGTGGGATGATTGTGCTTTTCATAGTCAATGAAATAAGAAAATCTAAAAATTACTAAGGAGGAAATGAAAACACTTTGGACTGTCATATGTAGCACAAATGCCTGAGTCAATTTATATTACCACGCAGATTTATTTGCAGCACATCCGCGTCATGCAGCTTTTAGTGCCATCACAGATTTACCACTCTTATCTGCTGCTTTTTAATTTTTTAATTTCCTTAGAAGCAGGAAAAAATCATAAGATTAGTTCATTCTCCCATATTTTTTTCCTTAAAAATTACTGGTCATTTATCATCTATTTGTATGTGATGTTGACTTGATATCTTGTTAGAAATGAAAATTTGATCATAGATTCTAAAGTTAGTAATATTCTAAATGAGGGAATTCTTAGGGAAAAAATTATTGCATTTCCCCAAGTGATTGGAAAGATATAAGTGGTTACCTGAGTCATCCAGGGGAGTGATGCATCATTTGTCCATGAAAATAATCTCATTTTCATATTTCAGTTCCCTTTTAGCCACCAACAACATATCTTTATTAATTTGGCTGTTTACCCTAAGGGAAGGTTGAAGTATGTATAGATTCTTTCTTTGATTTATATACTGAAGTCCTTTTAATAAGAAAAAAGAAGGAAAGCAAATTAGGAATATATTTGTAAGAAATATGACAAAGATTTACTTTATAATATACAAATAACCTATATATTAATTAGAATGGTTAACAGCCATATAAAAACTAGGCAAAGAATAAAATTATCAAAAGAAAAAATAGAAATGGTCAAAATACAGTAAATAATAAGATAGTTATATGCTAGTTATTAAAGAAGTACAAAGTCAAATATGCTTAATAATTTAACTAATAAAAATTAAACTATAAAACCCAATGTTGGCTAGAGTATAGTAACATTGCCATTGAATTCATATATTTCCCCTATAAGTGTAAATGGGTGCAAACTTTCTGGAACGCTCTTTAGCAATAGGAATAAGGATCTTAAAATTGTTATAATCATTAACTTGGTAATGTCACTTTTAGTAATTTAATGAGTAATCAGCAATAGTTGAAATATATACTTGAATATATGTAATATTGTTTAAAGTGCTGAAATATGGAAATTATTTGATTTTGTTTGCATTTCAGAGGATAGAACCCACAGCCTCAGGCATGTTAGGCAAGTGCTCTGTCAAGGAGCTATATCCTCAACCCCTGTTATTTTGATATTAAACCACTTCAGTAAATTTCATGTTTGATAAGAATATTTGATGATTTTGGGGAATGTTCACAAAAAAATGAAGAAGTTATGTATTAATGTATATATATGTAATGTAACATATTTATAATAAAAACTGCTGTGATAGTCTTTTGTGTCAATTTGACTGAACTATAACATCCAGTGATTTAATTAAAAAAAAAAAAAACTAGGCGTTGCTATGGAGAATTTTTTTTTTAGATGTGTCCAATCTCTAGACTCCTTTGACTTTTAGAAAAGAAATTGCCTTCCATAATGTGGATGGGCCTCATTCAATCAGTAAAAGGCTTTAAGAACAAAGACTAGTTGAGTCAGGTTTGATTACACACACTAAAGGAGGCTGAGGCAGGAAGATTCTAAGTTTCAGGATTATGTCAGCAATTTTGCAAGACCCTTTCTCAAAAAGGGATGGGGATGTAGTTCAATGGTAAATTGCCCTGGGTTTTATCCCCAGGAGAGAGAGAGAGAGAGAGAGAGAGAGAGAGAGATCGAGAAGCTGTAGTTTCCTGGAGAAGCTGAAAAACTACCTTAAGAATGGAGTGTCAGTTCCTCTGCCAGCATCCATGGGAGCCTGTAGTTGACAGAATCGAGTCTGAAAATTCTCTGCTCCAATCCCCTCCAGACCACCAGGACCTCAGCTTTCTATTATTTGAAAACACTAAGAATAATGTCCCTGCATCAATTTTTACTAGAGTCAATCACCTGCCATGCCTGGAACAGGGGTTGTACCCAAATTAACCTTAGCTAATAATCATCAAGTGCATATCTATAAGAAAATGGGGAGGGCTGGGGATGTGGCTCAAGCGGTAGCGCACTCGCCTGGTATGTATGCGGCCCAGGTTCGATCCTCAGCACCACACACAAAGAAAGATGTTGTGTCCGCCAAAAACTGAAAAATAAATATTAAAAAAAATTCTCTCTCTCTCTCTCTCTCTCTCTCTCTCTCTCCCTCCCTTTTAAAAAAAAAAAAAAAAGAAGAAGATGGGGAGCCAGTGAACAAAAGAAGATGAACCCTAGGAGCACAAGGGAGACATTAAAGGTGCTGACAGGGCTCCCAAGAGCAATCACTTCATCTGTCATTTTAGGGGCAGACTGCAATGCCTACTTCTGGAGTCTGAAAGCCATCCTGGTGATCCTAAAGATTAATCACACAACCCTTTTTGTGAAGTGGTCCCCTTTAGAGAACAAATTTGCTGTGGGAAGTGTAGCACGACTCATTTCTGTTATTTCAAGTCCAAAAATGGTGGGTAAGCAAACACATTACAAAGTCAATTCACTCCACAGTCCTCAGCTTGGATTGGATCCCAACACTGTTTTTCAGGGTACATGATCATGTGACTTTAAATGCAGAGAGTTTTCTGCCTACATTGATGAAATAGATGAAAAGCCAGCCAGTATGCTCTGGGGCAGCAAAATGCCTTTTGGTGAGCTGATGTCAGATTTTGGTGGCAAAGAATGGTAGCTGGGTCCACAAGGTCAGCTTCTCAACTGGTGGGAGCCCCCTGGCCTAGGTCAGGCAGGACAGCACTGAGTCTGTTGCCAATGCCTCAAAAAAGTGTGCAGGTCTCAACTCTGAAAAATGAGTTGCTGCCACTACAGAGTTTATTCTTTCTTTCTAAGAATATGTTGTAGCTGCTAGCCATGACTGTTGTCCAGTGCTCTTTAACTACAATGACCTTGATGCTTGACCTTTTTCTTCAAGCTACACATTGCAAAACAGAGAATGAAGCCCAACATGCACAAGAAGGCCATGACTGAGAACTGCAATACAGCCTTGGATATGCTGCGCCAGAAGAGGATCACTCAGTCTATTTGTGATGCAGACATGCATGCAAGATTGTGGCAAATTTTATACTACTGATATCCATGGAGCCACAAAAATTTGGCATTTCAAGACCTTAGTCTTCAATCCAGGGCCTTCAGATAATGCAAAGCTGAGCAAGCCTTTGCCATCCAGTGTGAGAAGCATGGCTGACTCTGCCATTTGCATGATGGTGAGGCTTAAAATTTGTCCTCCAATTCTACCCATTTTCCTGAAAATGACAGGATTTCATTATTCATTATGGCTGAATAATGCTTTATTGTATATATACAACCCTGTTTTCTTTCATCTGTTGATGGATACCAAGGCTGACTCCATATCTTGGCTATTGTGAAGAGTGCTATAATAAACATGGATATGCAGATATCTTTTTTGTATGCTGACTTAATTTCCTTCAGATATATACACAAAATCGGGACAGCTGAATTGTATGGAAGTTCTAATTTTAGTTATTTGAGGAGGCCCCATGAGGTTTCCCATAGAGGTGTGCACATTTGCATTCCACCAATGGTTTTTCTAAAGGTTCTCCACATCTGTGCCAGCATTTGTTTTTTTGTTTGTTTGTTTTTTGGATTTCTTGATAATAGACATACTAATTGAGATAAGATGGAATGTTGTTATAGTTTGGATATGAAGTGTCCCCCCAAATCTCCTGTTAATGCAGGAATATTCAAAGGTGAAATATTAGGTTATGAAAGTTGTCATTTAATTAGTTCATCCTAGTTTGAATGGACAGATTTGGTGGAAACTGTAGGTAGGTAGGGCATAGCTGGAGGAGGTGGGTCACTGGGGAAATGCCCTGGAAAGGTGCCTTTTCCCCTTTGGCCCCTCCCCCCTCCCTCTCTTTCTCTGCTTCCTGACCCACCATGAGGTGAGCAGTTTTCCTCTGCTGAGCGCTTCCCTGGTGATATGCTGCCTCACGTTGGGCCCAGAGAATGGAGTCAGCCATCTACGCACTGAGGCTTCTGAAACTTCCTCTCAGTTATTTTCCGGGTATTTTGGTCACAGTGATGAAAAGCTGACTAAAACAAATCTCAATGTAGTTTTGATTTGCATTTCCTTGATGGCTAAAAACATTGAGCATTTTCTCACATACTATTGACTATTTCACCGCATTCTTTTGAAAAGTGTCTATTCAGAGCATCTGTCCATTATAATTTGGTTACTTTTTTTTTTTTTTTGGTTTTTAAGTTTTTTGAGTTATTTATATATTGTGGATATGAATCCTCTGTCAAACGAATAACTGGCAAAGATTTTCTCCCATTTTGTATATTGTCTCTTCAGTCTGTCAGTTGCTTTCTTTGCTGTCCACGCCAACACCATACTATTTTTGTTACTGTGTATCTGTTGTATGTCTTTTTTTTTTAAGTTTCTATGGACCTTTATTTATTTATTTATTTATCTATACGTGGTGATGAGAATTTAATCCAGTGCTTCACACATGCCAGTTAAACACTTTACCACTGAGTCACAACCCAAACTCCTGGAGTATGTCTTAAAACCAGATATTATGATGCCTCTGTCTTTGCCCTTTTTGCTCAAAATTGCTTTGGTTTTGGGGGGGTCTTTAGTGCTTTCATATGACTTTTAGGATCTTTTTGTTTAAGTTCTGTAAAGAATGATGTTGGAATTTTGATAGGAATTACACGGAAACTATAAATCACTTTGGATAGTATGGACATTTTAGCAACATCAATTCTCCCAATTCATGAATATAGGAGGTCTTTCTACCTTTTGGTGTCTTCTACAATATCTTTCATCAGTGTTCTATAATTTTCATTGTAGATTACTTTGTAGTTTATTACATTGTAGTTTATTTCTAAGAGTTCTGCGTGTGTGTGTCTGTCTGTCTGTCTTTCTATGAGATTACTTTCCTGATTTCTTTCCCAAGCAAATTCATTATTTATCTATAGAAAAGCTATTGATATTTGTATGTTGATGTTGTGTCCTGCTACTTTACTAAAAATGTTTATTAGTTCTAACAGTCTTATTGGTGGAGTTTTAGGTAGAAAGTATGAAACAATTGTCTAGGATATGAGAAAATAAATGGATTTACAGATAAAGTAACATTAAAAGCCCATTTTTCAAAATTGCTGATGCTGGTCACAAACTTGTGATCTTCTTGCCTCAGCCTCCCGAGTAGCTGGGACTCTAGGCGTGTGCCACTATACCCGGCTTGTATGTATGTCCTCTTATATGAGTAATTTTGACTTTTGTATTAGCCAGGTTCCCCAGAAAACAAAGCTTAAGGCAAAGCTTGCAGAACTAATTTTTTTTGGAGAGTTCAATCTCAAGAAAGCAACAATGAGGGGAAAAAGTAAAACAGGGATGAGGGAAGTAAATGCAGGGTGGCAAGTGACTGAGTTGCCCCCAGCTTCACTATAAAAAACTGACTTCTTCCAATCCCAAAAAACCAAATGCTGAATGTTTTCTTTGATATAAGGAGACTGATTCATAATGGGATAGGGAGAGGGAGCATGGAAGGAATAGACGAACTCTAGATAGGGCAGAGGGGTTGGAGGGGAAGGGAGGGGGCAGGGGGTTATTAATGATGGTGGAATGTGATGATCATTATTATCCAAAGTACAGTATAAAGATACTAATTGGTGTGGATATATTTTGTATACAATCATAGATATGAGAATTGTGCTCTATATGTGTAATAAGAATTGTAATGCATTCCACTGCATATATAAATTTAAAAAACTGGCTTCTTATTCACATAGGACATCTCTGGAAAGGTTAAGGGAAACTTTAAATCTTGGAAGTCTATCAAGGAGGAAGCGTGAACAATTCATCTGTTCACTCCTCCCTTTCACTCATTGCATGAAGTTTGCCCCATGGGATTTAATTCTGCTATATTTCCTGATTGTGCTATGGAACCCTCCCGGCAGCTACTGGAAGATCCAGAGCCCCTCTGCATCCCACTGAACCACTCAGCGCACACCATAGCATGTATGCTGGAGTCAATGCCCACGCGAGCCTTTAAATTCACATGGAAAGCCTGATTCAGCTGATGGGGTGAGGAGACAAAATAGAAGTTGAAGCATTAAGTAGTATTTATTGCAGGAATGCCATGAACTTTTGGTAAGGTGACTTGGGCTTGGAAGCAAAGCAAGTGCTTAGACATGAGGGGTCAGAAGGATCTGAAGAGGTGAATAGATGAGTGCAGTATATCTCTATTTAGAATTGTGGTCATATTTATAATTCTTTAGATTTATATCTCCATTTGTTTCAATGCTCACTGCCAGTTCTTACTCTCTCTCAGTTGGCAGAAAAATAGCTTCAAATAATTACTTGCTGCAATTTAGTATGGCAGCAAAGAAGTCTAAGGTTAATGAGATATTTTTGTTCTTTCTAAGTAACATCATTTATTTCCTTCATGGGTGTTTGAAGGTCACCTTCTGTAACTTAAAAAATTTGTCAGGGCACATCTAGATGAAGGTCTTTGTCATTTATTTTGCTAAAAAACATAGCTATTTCTTTCTGTCTGCTGTTATGGGATTTTCTGCCCCCCCCCCCTTGTTTTTGTCACTAATTCATGAGCACTAATTATCATCTATTTCTAACCTTTTTCTCTTTATTCTGGGGTGTCCCAGTAATCTTCATTACTGACTCAATATTCTTCCAGAATCAGGTCTTTCTTTGTTGCCAATGTGGACTGTAAATATGCAGGTTACATTTTTGTATCTTTCCTGGGTTCCTGTCCTTTTTTAAAATATTTTTTTAGTTATAGATGAATACAATACTTTAATTTTGTTTATTTATATTTATGTGGTATGAGAAACGAACCCAATGCCTCACACCTGAAAGGCAAGTGCTCTACCACTGAGATATAACCCCAGCCCCTCCTGTCCTTTATTTCAGTTGCAATATTTTATACTGACTTTCCATTGTAGCCTACGCTTCTTCTTATACTTCCCAGATGCATGTTTGTACAACATGTATGGCTATTTAAAATCTATCAATGTTTTAAATAGTTTCTTGGGCTTTCTTTTGGATACAACAGATGATTTTTGTCTTTCCTTTGAGTCTTTATGCTGCCATTTCCTTTTCCTTGTTCTGAAATATTTTTTCACAGGCTCTGTGTTGGCTGTTTTAGTCTTTTATTCACCTTCCTATAAGTAGGAGGCCACAGATCTAGAATTTATCAACAGATGGAATGTTTAAGTTTTTCTGGGTCCTGCTGCCTATTCATTTGCATACAAACCAGTTCTTATTTTAATTTCTGTGTATACAGGGCACTCAGTATTACTGCAGTTTTGCTTAGCTGGATTTTCCTACATCATTATCTGATCATCCGTTACTCTGAATTGATAAATCACATGAAAAACTATAATTTCCAGCTCTCATTGCTCTTGGACTTAATTTTTGTCTTATTCCCTGCCTACATTTCTCAACATGCAGTCTGCTCCCTGGTTCTGTTCCACCTATTTTCTTGGAGCTCTTATTCCTATGTATATAGAACAATAGGAGAAGGATAACGCAGGTAAAGGAAAGAAAAGAGGAAGAGGTAACTAATACAACTTGGCTGCCTCAAAAAACTGGACCTACCAGATAAAATGATGACTGTAAATTTTCTAGCTGGTACAGATCCTTGATTTGAAGTCAGGGATAAAGAAGTAGTATGACTTACTACTTTTAGGACAGCATCTGATTCATATGGTAAAACTTGACTAGCTTTGAACTAAAACCTAGGTGGATTCTTTATCTAGTTCAGTATGCCTTAAATTTAGGAATTTTAGTTCTCAGACTTAGTTGCTTATTGGTATGTTGAATTTTTATCTCAGTTTTTGTTTTTTAGTTGTAGGTGGATCAATACTTTTATTTTTTATTTATTCATATGTGGTGTTGAGGATCGAACCCAGTGCCTCACACCCCAGTTCCTATCATAGTTGTTTTTAACAGATTAAGAGATTTCAGTTTCTTGGCTCCTGTTTCTTTGGGCCTGTGGTGGCACAGAATATCACAGTGGAAACATATAGTGTAGTAGGCCTATTTGCTTCCTGAATGACAAAAATAGGAAGTGGCCAGGATCCCAATGCCACCTTCAAGGACATGCCTCCAATGACCTAACTTCCTTCTCCTAGGCCCCGCCTCATTATCAAGAGGTTGTGAAACTTTTATGAGGCGGGGCCTAGGAGAAGGAAGTTAGGTCATTGGAGGCATGCCCTTGAAGGTGTGGTATTGGGATCCTGGCCACTTCCTATTTTTGTCATTCAGGAAGCAAATAGGCCTACTACACTATATGTTTCCACTGTGATATTCTAACCACAGGCCCAAAGAAACAGGAGCCAAGAAACTGAAACTTCTCAATCTGTTAAGACAAAATAAACCACTCCTCTTTTTAAATTGATTATTTCAGGTATTTTGTTATAGCATCAGAAAGTTGACTAACACAAATATATAGTTGGGCTGAGAATATAGTGTTGTGTCAGTTTCCTGTATCAAAGAAAACTGGTGAGAGGCTAGATCTGAAAATAGGCCCTTTCTTTCAATGGCTTTTTTCTACAGTCCCCTTCAGTCTATCTGTGTGCGTGTGTTTTACTTTGGACAGGGTTACAATGTCAGGTCAATAACATCAGGAATGAAGGAAAAACAAAGAGAACATGTAGTAGCGCCTCACAGGAAAATGCTTATTCAACATTTGCAATTGACTAAAAAGGAAAATATTGAGTATGTGCATTATCATAGGTCTATCAAAACATTCAAACCACTAGGTAGGGTAGAGAGTTTGTTGCTGCTTATGAATTGGGCATCCCAGAAAAAAACAGCTATTCTTTGTAGGGTTCATAACAGCTCATCAACCTGCAACTAATATGGAAATATAGCATTACAAAGTTTATGAAATATATATTTTTTATTGATTCTAGGCTTTCAAGTTGAGGTATACGTTTTTAATCCAAGAAATCAATAATTTATGGAATTAATTTTTTATTATAACTTTCTCACAGCTGCTGAATTAAGAATGTTCTGACTTTAAGTAGAAATGTAAATTGAATATATTTCTAAGAATTCTAGGGAGCAGTGAATCATGGAGTTCAGCCATTATAGAGTTGCCAAATATATTTGTGTATTCAATTTCAATATATTTGGAGCTGAATCATATAGTCACCTTTAAAAGCACAACTCAAACAGCCTTGTTTGTTCTAGTAACAAATGACTCGCAGCAATATATAAATGTCCTAAATGAAAATTGTTAGGAGAGTTAGCTGTTAAACATTTCTAGCAAACACCTTTCAGGCAGACTAATTAGCCTGGACCCAGAAGAGCAAAGCTTGAATAAATAGTTCAAGCCTGAAAATAATAAGGCTAAGAATTTCAATAAAAATAGAAGCCTCCATTAGTACTATGCATCGTAAAGCTACTAACATTTTAAGCAGTCTGATATGTTATCACTGAAACATTCAATATTTGTCTCTATATATTATTGCTTAATAGATATCAGACACATTCTGGGTGCTAGAGAGTTATCCTTAAACTAAACAAACAAAAATCCTTGTTTTCATGGACTTTACCTTCCCAGGAGAAGTAAAAGTTCATACGCAATAAACAATGAGCTAATAAATATGTAAATTGTATAATATATTAGGTGACAAGTGCTATGAAAAAATAAGACTGTTAAGAGGGATAAAGAGTGCTTCACATTTTCCAACTGGGCATTTCCAACAGGGTGGGCTTTCTTGGAGGTGGTATTTGAGCTAGGATTTAAAGGAGAGATAGTGAGCTAAGGGGATGGGGTATACTTCAGACAGAAAGACTAATGCCAAGGCCTTGAGACAGGAGCATGCCTGGAGGTATAGAAAACAGGGAGGGGGCCAGTGTGGCCAGAACAGAAACAGCAAGTAGAAGAGACAGTAATAGAAGAGTCCTACAAGGGAACTGGATTATCCAGGGTTTTGTAGGCCATTGAAAGAACTTTAGCGTTATCTATGAGAGAGTTGAGAGCCATTAGAGCATTTTAAGCAAAGAAGAAACATTATCTGACTTCTGTTTTAATCAGATTATCCTGGTTTTTATGTTGAAAAAGGGACCTTAAAGGACAAGGCATAAAGTGGGAGATCTATTAGGAGGCTCTTGCAATAATCCAGGTGAAGTTGATGATAGGTTAGACCAAAGAGGTGTTCAGACTGTAGGTATATTTTGAAAGTATAGGCAATACTATTTCCTGATACACTAGAAGGGGTATATAGAATAATCAAGGAATTTAACCTTAATAACAAGAAAAATGTGAGTTATAACTTATATAGAGAAGACTGTGGGTTGATACAGGTTTGGAGGGTGGAATTAGAAGTTCAGTTTTGGACATGTGAAATTTGAGCTGTCCATTAGTGGAATATGACATAGGCAGTTGGTTATATATATATGGGGTTCAGGGAAAAATCTCAGGGCTAGAGATGGAAATTTGGGGTTTCAGGAATGATATGTAGAGCTATGAGTTGATGACATCACCAAAAGAGTGAATATAGCTTGTAAAGAAAAGAGCTCCAAGGAATGAATTTAGAACACTTCAAGGTTAACAGATTGGGGGCTAGGGTTGTGGCTCAGTGGCACAGCGCTTGCCTTGCACATGTGAGGCACTAGATTCAATCCTCAGCACCACATGAAAATAAATAAATAAAATAAAAGTATCGTGTCCATCTACAACTAAAAAAGAATATTAAAAAAAAAGATTAAGAGGTTGGGTTCTGAGCAAGAACCAATAAAAGATGCTGAAAAGTGGCCAGTGAGGTTAGAAGAAAACTATGAGGGTGTGGAACGTGTTTCTAGAAGAGGAAATGGTCAATGGTAACAAATGGTGCTGATTGGTCAAGAAAAATTAGTAATGACAGTTGTCTCCTGGATTTAGCAATGACCTTGACCACAGCAATTTCTGTGGTATTGAAGCCAGATTTAAAGTTAGGTAGTCAGTGTAGGTAAATCGGGTCTAATATCGAGTAAGATCCAAAATGAAGGCCAGGAAAAGCAGAACAACTCTTGGAATGTTAATGAAGTCCAGGAAAAGCCCAAGGCCCAGAGCCCATCCCAAAGAAATGTTAATGAAGACTACTTCTTTGCCCCACCTGTGCCACACCCTTCGGGCCTTCCCACCTACATTCCATCACTGAAAAAACTATAAAAAGGGGAAACAACTGCACTTCCACCGATTCCATCTCTTGGGTCCCCTTCTTCCTCAGGGAGAAGTCTTTTCTGCTGACCTTTAATAAATCCTCTACTTTCTATTCTCTGGTGTTATTCTTCAACATTGGGGAAGCAAGGACTCGTCATATGGTCAACAGCGATAACAGTATGGTGGAAATGAAACGGCCTTAGTGGAGTAAGTTTAAGGGGTGCCAGGCGCAGTGGCGCACACCTGTAATTCCAGCTGCTCAGGAGGTTGAGGCAGGAAGATTGAGAGTTCAAAACCAGCCTCAGCAACATCGAGGCACTAAGCAACTCAGTGAGACCCCATCTCTAAATAAAATACAAATAGGGCTGGGGTCTCAGTGGTCAAGTGCACCTGAGTTCAATCCCTGGTACCTCCTCCACAAAAAAAAAAAAAAAAAAAAAAAAAAAAAAAAAAAAA
>NW_026000076.1:6996346-7001165 GCF_001458135.2 Marmota marmota marmota | reverse complement strand
TTTTTTTTTTTTTTTTTTTTTTTGGTTTCACTAGGTTGTTTATAGTTGTGCTAAATTGCTGAGGGAGGCTTCAAACCTGTGATTCGCCTGTCTCAGCCTCCTGAGCGGCTGGGATTACTGGCTTGCACCACCATGCCCGGCTAGGAATTCTTGTTTTACAAAGTAAGACACATAAATAATTTTGCATTCTAACCATTAGGCCGTAAACAAGTAATGGTTTTTCATTCTTTTAAAATTTTATCATTCTGAACACCAGTGCTTAATACCTTGCTAAGTAAGCTTCAGTTGGGGATGGAAACAATGAAGTGGTAAAAACTCAAACACAGAGAACCCTATATGTTAGTTTATAGCCATTAAGGAAAATCTGAGTCTTTCATGATTTGAATGAACGGGAAAGTCACTTTGATTTTATATAATAATCGCAGTGCAAGAACCAAGCCTAATTTTAGAAAATTGTGAAAAATCAATTCCAGACAACCGTGCCCAAGACCAAAATCAAAAACAAAAAGAAAACCCTTGCTTCTCCCTAACAACTTCACTGTTGGCGCAAACCTGGGCCCTGGAAAAGCGGGGACGTGGGGGCGTGGCTAGGAGGGTCTGCAGCTGCGCACAAGCCCAGCAGGCGCTTCCGGGCTGTTGCGCCTGAGGGGAGTGTTAGGAGTCCTGGGCCGCACACCTCGCACACCTCGTGGAACGTTCTGGAAGTTTGAGAGTAGCTGGCTGAGTGGGGCTTTGAGGACCCAGTGCTCAGGTGTGTGTTCTCAGCCAAAGGAGAGAGGTCACTAGTGATGTGCCTTTTCATGTTTTTCTTTCTTTCTTCCTCCTTCTGCCAGCGTCTTTTTCTTGGACTGGGACATGGCGAGATAAAGTCTATCCCGGGGGTTTTTGATGGGGTGACGGAGGACCCTCCCCACTCTTCGCCTGAGTCTGGAAAGGGTTTTCCTCAGAGTTTTCATGCAAGATTGTTGAACTGCTGCTTTTAAGAAGGCCTGTCATCCAGCCTGTGATTTTATAATTTGTTTGCTTTAGGCTTTGCTGGTCAACTAAAAGTCAATCATTAAAAGACGCCATGAAGATCCAGGCCGGCTCAGGAGGCTCATGTGATGAGTGAAGGGACTGAGCAGGGAAAGTGATTTATTGGAGATTATTTTGCAGTGTTATACTTTATTTAAATTTGAAAACACTCTAGAGTTTGAGAAAAAGCCAGAACAACAAAGCCCAGAATTGGAGGGACTTACAACTGGCAAATGCTTAAAGAGAGTCCATTGGGTCCAAGCTTTCTGTTCAGATGAGGAAGCCGGCCAACTGGAGGCCAAGTAATTTGCCCACAGTTGCGTAGCTCTGGAGTGGATGAGTCCTCATCTTGGCAGTGGGTCTAGAAATTTGAGGAAGCCTTGCTGCCCAGCCATAGTTTTCTGATTCCTTCCTGATCCTTAACAGCACATTCTTGGGGATCTGTTGACCCCAATTTCCTTTCTTACAAGTGCACAAAACTAATTCTCTTGGCTTCAGTTAAATTAAATTGTTTACAATATCTGTGTTTTAAGGTGTGGAGATTTAAATGAACTTTTATTGTACGACTTTACTGATATACATACAAAGCAGTAAGTGCTGAAAAAAGGAACTGTAACCTTTGCATATATGCAGTTAAGTGGGTATATTATCATACACTCCAACACTGTCATTAGCTAGACAATTAAATTATATGTGGAGGAAGGGTGACAGGAATAAATAAGAGCTGCAGTCCTTCCCCCAGCCAACTCATTTGATCACTCAACAATAGTTTTTTGAGTGTCTGCTGTGTGCCAAGTGCTGGATTAGGTAAACCGGAAGGTGTCTCTGCACTCATGGAGCTAGTTAACTTGTCATTCTTTCATTCATGCAATAAATGAGGCAATTATAGAGCAGCTGGTTTCATCCCAGCAGGAAGGACTTCCTCATTATTAGAGTTGTTCAGAAGTAGGATGAAATGGCCTTGGGAGATATTAACTCACTATCACTGAAAGTGACTTTCATTTGGATTAGTTTCTAAATTTTGCTTTGAACTACTTTTGTATTAACATGGAGAATATAAATTTAGTTAACATGAAGTTTATGATTTAGTAGATGAAATGAGGTACATTTATAAACAATCATGTTGGGCAAAAATTGTTAAGTACTTAACATAAATATAAGGCAGATTCTGACTAAGGAGGTCTCATTTAGTTTGAAGCAATCAGGGATAGTTTCTTGAAGGAGATAAGATTTTGAATGGGTTTTGAAAGAAAAGTAAGATTTTTTAAAACAAATAGACTGTTAGAACAGTTTTAGATTACATAAAAATTGAGAACATAGTGCAGAGTATTTCCACATACTCCACATCCAGTTTATTATGAACATCTTGGACGTAGTTTCCCCTATTATTAACATTTTAGCATGGTACATCTGTTAGAATTAGTGAACCAATATTGCTATAATACACTGATTGTGTATTCATATATGAACACAGAAAATTTATGCCCAATTCATTCTACTGTCTTTCTTTTCCCCATCTCATCACTCTTCCCATCATTCCTCTTTGTCTAATCTAGTGAACTTACATCCAGGATCACAACCAAGATAGCACATTACATTTATTTGTAATATCTTCTTAGGTTTTTTGTTTGTTTGTTTGTGGGAGTTTGTTTTAAACTTTCTTTATTTTGATAACCTGGACTGCTTTGAGGAGGCTGTTTAAATAATTTCAAAGTTGCCCTTCTATTGGAACTCTTTTGATGTTTTTCTCAAAATAGGACAGGAATTGTGGTTTATCGGGAGAAAACCTATTGTATCAAATGTACATACTATGAATGTGGTTTATGACCACCTAGCTGAGATTGGGTTTGTCGTGTTTTTCCAATGTTAGATTACCTGTCCCCAACACACTTCCATACTGTACTCTTTGGGAGAAAATTACAATGTGCAGCCTCACCTAAGAGACAACAAAGATGGTGCTAATTGAAGAAAGGTGAGTAAAAAGGAATAGAGGTGATAACAAAGATGGTGCTAATTGAAGAAAGGTGAGTAAAAAGGAATAGATCTGCCATTCACTTTTATATATGACCTTTATTACATCCTTTTAGTCTGAATTTCTCTAAAGGTAAATTAGATGATATTACTTTCTACATTTGTTGTTCAAAACTTAGCCCACACTGAATTTTGGTGCTCAGGTTTCTTGTGTTCTCTTTTGGGCATTACTCACATTATAAGAATATACATACAGGTTGAGCATCCCTAACCTGAAAATATGAAAATCAAAATACTTCAAAACCTGAAACTTTGGGCATCAACATGATACCATAAGTAGAAAATTCCACACATCTTCATGTAATGAGCACAGTCAAAATACAGGTGCACTAAAAATATATTGTTATAAAATTATCTTAAGGCTATAAGATGTATGTGAAGCATAAATGAATTTTCTGTTTAGGTTTGGGTTTCATCCCCAAGTTATCTCATGAAATATATACAAATATTTGAAAACTAGAAAAAAAAATCCAAAATCTAAATCACTTCTGGTCCTAAGCATTTTGAATAGGGATATTCTATGTATGCATACGTATGTATGTGTGTGTAAATACATATATACATATTTGTGTGTGTGTGTGTGTGTATATATATATATATATATTTATATAAATGAGTGTGTGTGTTTTCATTCCTTTACTGATATTTTTGATAGTTATGATTCCTCTGAACAGTCTTTAACTTTATAACCAAGTTTGAGTAATTTCAGTGTTCTTTCTCTACTCTTGTCTCCCTGTCACCAGATAGGAGCTGAGGAGGTCCTCAGAAGAGAGAAAGGGACCTCAACTTGGCCTTGGCAGATTCTTGACTTATGCCACAGACAAGAATTTCAGATCAAGTTAAATGAGGCACAAGCAGAGATTTTTTTCAGAAAAGTAAATAATAGAGAAGGATATACACTCAAAGAGAGAAGAAATGTGGGCACTGGAGAGTGAGACATGCTTGTTTTGGTCTCAGGCTTCTTTTTTAATTAGATTTTTTTATTTGTTATTTTTACATATACATGACAGTAAATTTTTTAAAAAATATTTATTTTTTAGTTGTAGATGTACACAATACCTTTATTTTATTTTTATGTGGTGCTGAGAATCGAACCCAGTGCCTCATGTGCACTAAGCAAGCACTCTACCACTGAGCCACAACCCCAGACCCATATACATAAAATATTTTTAGTTATAGATGGACACAATGCCTTTATTTTATGTGGTTCTGAGGATTGAACCCAGTGCCTCACATGTGCTAGGCACTCTACTACTGAGCTATGACCCTGCCGTAGTCTGGCTAGGCACAAAATCACAAGCCACTCAAACAGGAACAAACTTTATTTTTTGAAACTGCCGCCAATGTTCTGTACGCCCCCGGGAAGATAGCCGATCCAGAGGAAGTTCCTCCCCCGGAACTCCCTCCTACTGTACTTCCCCAACCAATGGGAACTCTCCAGGAGTCCCGTAGCAGGCCAAGGTGAACAGCAGGAGTCCAATATCCATATGAATGCAAATCTTAACATAATCATATCATCTCAATGGCTAGCTGGCATCACCTTTCAACCAAAAATGCCATGCATCATATACTTGGCCTACTCTTAGCATCTCCCCCCTTCTGTTTAATTAAGCAATAAGCAATGTGGCTAGGGACCATGCCTGTTAGGTTTGTCCAATTCAACATATGGTTCTTACCCGTCATCGGAAAACTGACCTCTAGGCGTCAGCCTCCTGTCTTAGGTTGATACCACTGCAATTGGATCATACCCGTCACTGACTACCGGTCCAGCATA
>NW_026000076.1:6978003-6989455 GCF_001458135.2 Marmota marmota marmota | reverse complement strand
AGTTATTGGCATTGAAAATGACCAAACATCAGGGACACTGGTAGCATCTTTTATGTCTTCTGCTGGCTGTAGCATCCCGGGCAGCCCCAGATGGCCCTGGGGAGAGTCCCGGTCTCAAACTGCTTCCGGGCACAGGGAGCAAGAGCCTGCAAGACTGTGCCTCCAGGTCAGGTCTAGATTTGGGCTTGCGGCAGTGGAAGAGCCAGCTCCCCGGCCAGGAGGCGGGGAAGGGCCAGTCGCTGCCTCTTGGAAAATCCTTGCTGCACTGTGACCGGCTTGCACACTCGGCAGCCGCCTCTCTGCTTCACGCACCCTCCGGTAACGAAAAGTATTTAGTAATAGCCTTTTGCTGCAACTTTTTTTCTGATAATCCTTCTTCTTCTGAACTTTCTTTTTCTCTCTGACTAGAGTTCCTGGGCTCTTATCAACACATGCCCTAACTATTCTTGGTTCCATTGGGGTGCCTCTTTCCCTTATCAATTTACCTAACACCCCTTCCATATTTTCATCACAAAGACAATACAATACACTGAGACAAAACAAGACACAAACATACTGTATCAATCTTCTCCATTTTCTCGAAATGGCCATTTTTCCTCTCGCCCTATCTGCCTAGGGACGAGCAGATTGCTCCCGTCCTATCTATGGATGGGCAGCTTTTTTTCGTCACTTACCCCCGAGTGTCCCGGGGCTCCCCGTAATGGGCCACTATCTGCCGCAGTCTGGCTGGAGCAGAATAACCGGGGGGTGACGAATAACTTGTGTACATTGATACAGCAGGAGTGGGAGCCGTTTATTGTAGGACAGGAGCAGTATTTATACATTCCACACAGCTTATCTAATTAGCATAAACTAGATACAGCAGTCAACCAATAAGGAATCTCCACACTTAATGGCTCGCTTTTGTTACTTCTCAAACCACTCCCTCTGGCATTTTGCCAGGCACCATCCAGACTTGTTCCCCTGGCAAAATGCCAGGTATTATTTTGACTTGTTTACAGACTCTAACAATGGAGCATAACTTCCCATTTTTTGTGGTTGTGCATGTTACACTGATTGTGTATTCATATATGAACACAGAAAAGTTATGTCCAGTTCATTCTACAGTCTTTTCTTTTCCCCATCCCCCTACCCTTCCCTTCATTCCCCTTTGTCTAGTCCTGTGAACTTCTATTCTTCCCTCCCTACCCGCGTTATTGTGTTTTAACATGTGCATATCAGAGACAACATTTGGACTTTGGTTTTTTCACTTAGCATGATAGTCTCCAGTTCTATCCATTTACTGGCAAATGCCATAATTTCATTCTTCTTTATGGCCTAGTTATATTCCATTGGGTATATGTACCACATTTTCTTGATCCATTCATCTGTTGAAGGTTGATTCCATAGCTTAGCTATTGTAAATTGACTTGCTATAAACATTGATGTGGTTGTGTCACTATAGTATGCTGATTTTAAGTCATTTGGGTATATGCCAAGGAGTGGGATAACTGAGTCAAATGCTAGTTCTATTCCACTGCTTTCCAGAGTGGTTGCACCAATTTGAAGTCCCAATAGCAATGTATGAGTGTACCTTTTCCCCACATCCTTACCCACATTTATTGTTACTTGTATTCTTGATAATTGTCAGGCTTCTTTGAAAGAAAAATTTGTAAATGGTGAGCATGAAAGGTATGTAAGATGGTGTGGACTTAATGAGTTAGATTTTTTTTTTTGAACATAGAGCACAGAGCAGCTCATAGCCTGG
The DNA here is from genome assembly GCF_001458135.2 of Marmota marmota marmota. NCBI lineage: Eukaryota > Metazoa > Chordata > Mammalia > Rodentia > Sciuridae > Marmota > Marmota marmota. The sequence continues at coordinate 6,987,708 of NW_026000076.1, read as the reverse complement.
TTTCTTAATGCTTATTGAATATTGAGGTTTTGTATGGAATGAGACCCAAAATTGAAATATCCTCAGGGAAGGCTCCATGGAAATGTTAAGACATAATCTAGATTACAAATCTAAACTACAAAATAATCATGAGATTTGAACATTCTAAGAAGAGAGTAGTAACAGACATGTAATTCTGTTATGAAACAAAGGCCACGTTTCCTTTTGGTACTTTGAACACCCAAGGGGAAAAAAGCATTCTCTTAAGCAGAAAAAAATATTATAGGAATAATTTTTTATAGTATATGTGAAACCCTGAGTTTGATCCCTACCACCAAAAGAACAAACACCTTGTGAACATTGTGTGTATTTAAAAAAAAAAATATTTTTTAGTTGTAGTTAGACACAATACTTTTATTTCATTTATTTTATGTGGTACTGAGCATCGAACCCAACACCTTGCATGTGCTAGGCAAGTGCTCTACTGCTAAGCCACAATCCCATCCCCATTGTGTGTATTTCTTAATAGTAGTATTTACAAAGCATATATTTTGCTTTTGAGATGGCGTCTCAAAACAACCCAGGCTATTTTTTAATTTCTGGGTTCAAGTGATCCTCCTGCCCCTACTTCCTGAGTAGTTGGGACCACGAGCAAGCCTTACTATGTCCAGCTTGCAAAAGTACATTTTAATAATGACTGCTACTTCGTTTACTATGTGCCCCACTGTTTCAAGTGCTTTTTGTATATAGATACATGAATCTTGTCTTTTCTTCTCTCTCTTTTTAGCTATACTGACATTGAACACAGGGCCTTACGGATGCTAAGCAAGTGCTCTAGTGCTGAGCTACATCCCCAGCCCTTGTTTTTATCCTCCATATTTTTTTAATATTTATTTTTTAGTTGTTGGATACAATACCTTTATTTTATTTATTTATTTTTATGTGGTGCTGAGGATCGAATCCAGGGTCTTGCATGTGCTAGGTGAGTGCTGTACCACTGAGCCACAACCCCAGCCCCTCCTCCATATTTTTTCTTTAAAATATACTTTTGAGTTGTCAATGGACCTTTATTTATTTAGATGTGGTGCTGAGAATTGAACCCAGTGCCTTACACATACTAGGCAAGTGCTCTACCACTGAGCCACCACCCCAGCCCCTTCCTCCATATTTTTTATTGGTGCATTATAGTTGTACACAATGGTGAGATTTGTTGTTGCATATTAATATATGCCCATAATATAACAATATAATTTTGCCCATATTCCTCCCCAGCACTCCCCGCCGCATCCCCTGGTCCTCTATTCTAGTGACCTCCCTTTGATTTTCATGTGATCACTCTCACCACCTTTCTTTTCCTTTTTTCTCCCTAGCTTCCACATATGAGAGAAAACATATGACCCTTGACGTTCTCAGTTTGGCTTATTTACTTAATAGCCTCAAGTGCCATCCATTTTCCTGCAAGTGACATAATTTCACTTTTTTTATGGCTGAATAAAACTCCATTGTGTACATAAACCACATTTTCTTAATCCATTTGTCTGTTGATGGACACCTAGGCTGGTTCCACAGTTTGGCTACTGTGAGTTGTGCTCCTATATACATGGGTCTGCATGTATCACTAGTATGTTGACTTTAATTCTTTAGTAGGATAAATACGAAGGAGAGGTATAGTTGGGTCACATGAGTGTTCCATGTCTGGCCTTTTGAAGAACTTTCATACTGATTTCCATAGTGCTTGTAGTAATTTACAATCTGATTAGCAGTGTAAAAGTATCCCCAATCCTTTTTAAAATTTTATTTTGAAACAGGGTCTCATTAAGTTGCTCATGCTAACCTCAATATTGCAATCGTCCTGCCTCAGCCTCCTGAGTAGCTGGGATTACAGGCATGTGCTACCACACACAGCATGAACCTTCTTAATACCTCTATGAGGTAGGAGTACTATTATCCCTTTTACTGATGAAGAAACTGAGGGATAATGAAACTATGTAATTTGCCCAAGGTCAGATCATTTACAGCTAGTAGGTAATAGAGCCAAGGATTCAAATCAGGCAGTTTGTCTCTAGAGCTCATGCTCTTAGCTTTTTTTTTTTTTTTTTGGATGTTGTGAGGGGTAAAACCCAGAACTTTCAGAACTTTGGTAATGCTGGGTAAGCACTCCACTACTGAGCTATACCCTTAATGAATATTATTTTTATTATCTGATTTAATCCTCACAGAGTGCTATAAAAGAGGCACTGTTGTCTGCAATTAACAAGTGGGATACCTACGTTTTAGAGAGCATGATGTGGTGATTGCCAAATGTACATAACTAGTGAGTGACAACTGAAATTTTAATCTAGGCAGTACCACCCCAAATTTATGCTCTTAACCATTATGTAAACTTCTCTGATGCTGACTAGAGAGTTTTATAACATAACTTTAAATACTGTATATTTTAGTCTTTTAAAAATCTGAATAACTCTTGATCACATTTACTTTAGGTTTTAATATAATATTTGAGAATTCCCAATATCTGTAGTTGCCAAAGTCATACTGGGTAGATCTTTAAATCTTGTCCTCTCCTAAATTTTCATCAATTCCCAGTCCAAAAAGTCTTACTTAAAAGGAACTTCTCTTCCTCCTTTAAAACTCAGGTCATGTTGCAAGTGTTGTAGCATACCAGTAGTCTAAGCTACTCTGTAAGCTGAGGTAGGAGGATCTCATTAGCCTAAATTTGAAGATAGCCTGGGCTGTCTATAATGAGACACTGTCTCAAGAAAAAGAAACAAGAAAACAGCTTAGGCAGTGCTGTCCTCTTCTGCTCTCCAGAAGTTTATTAATATAACCATCTAGGTGATTTCTGTGCTTTGAGATAATAAAAAACAGCAATTTCTTACAAAAATATAGGAAATCTCTGTTTTACTAGTCAGAAGTCCTCTGTTTCACACTGTTTTAAAAGGTCTTACCACTGAAAGAAAATGCTGTAAGAGCAAAATGGTATTTTTTTTGTCTTATTAGCAGAGTAGGTTATTATATGTAAAAACTGAAGGTGTTTTTCTTTTTGGAAAATAATTGGGACACAGGAATTTCTAACTTTAACTTTTTTTCCCCAGTGAATATCAAAGTGATTCAAAAAGGTTCTTTTTACTTTGCATAACAGAGAATTAGTTTTGCTTTCTTTGCTTGACTTCAACTACCTGGCATAAATTTTGGTTTCCATAGCAGCAAGAGTAAGTAACTGGTAATGGAGTAGCCCAAATTGCTGTAGATTTCCGAACTTACTTTCTAATGCAGTAGAATTTGCTAATATGAAAAAGGCACACTTGGGCTGGGGCTCAGTGGTAGAGTACATGCTTGGGATGTGTGAGATCTTGGACATTCTTAGCACCCCATAAGAAAAAAAAAAGAAAATTATATACTCATTATTACTAAACAGTTTTATAGCTGTTTTGAAAACTGAGAGAGATTAACACATGTGCATGTGTATGTGTGTGTGTGTGTGTGTGTGTGTATAGTGAGGTATAATTGTATTATTGATATATGATAAATTGTAGTGCATAAAGTGATGTTTTGACACATTTATACACCTGTAAAACCAATATCACAATCAATGATTAACATACCCAACTCTGGGGCTGGGGTTGTGGTTCAGAGATAGAGTGCTCACCTAGCGTGCATGAGGCACTGGGTTCGATCCTCAGCACCACATAAATATAAAATAAAGATGTTGTGTCCACCTATAACTAAAAAATAAATATTAATAAAATACCCAACATCCTCAAAAGTCTCCTCCTGTCTTTGTATATCCCATAATTCTATATATAATATAGAATATATATATAAAGAATACATAATTCTATATATATTCTATTACCCCCCTTTTTTGTTTAGTTTTGTTTTTATTTTTTGTCACTGTGGATTAGTTTTCATTTTTAGAGTTTTATATAAAAGGAATTGTACCCTATGTATTTTTGAAGGAAAAGAGGAGATCTGGCTTCTTTCATTCAGCATAATAACTTTTGAGATTGGTCCAGGTTGTTATGTGTATCTGTAATTCACTCCCTAGGCTGGGGATGTAACTCAGAGGCAGAGCTTATAGTTAGCATGTATAAGGTCACAAATTTGATCCTCAGCATTGCAAAACAAAAAATAAAATTAAAAAGTTAATTCTTTTTTATTGCTGGTTTGTGTGCCATTGTATGAATTGTATGCAGTTTTGTCCATTGAATGGATAGATATATCCAAACACCTGTGGAGAATCATGTGCAATATTTCTAATTTTTGGCTATTACAAATAAATCACTTATGTATAAGACTTTGTATAGATGTATGCTTCCCCCTCCTTTGGTAAAATACTTAGGAGTTAAATGGCTGGATCATATGGATATATTATTAACTTTTTAAGAAGTTGAAAAACTTCTTTCCAAAGTGTTTGTACCACATACTTTCAACTAGTAGTATATAAGAGTTCTAATTCCCTGCATCCTCACCAACACTTAATGTGATTAATCTTTTTAATTTGAGCCATTGTAATAAGTTACTAGAAGTGTCTCATGTAGTTTTAATTTGTATTTCCCTAAAGATTAATTGAGTATCTTTCGTATTTTTATTTGCCATTTATTTGTCTTTGGTGAAGTATCCAGTTTTTTTTTTTGACTATTTTAAAAATAGGTTTGTTGTTTTATTATTGAGTCTTTAAAAATATATTCTAGATACAGTGATTTACCAGATATATGTTTTATAAATATTTTCTTCCACTCTGCATCTTATAGTTTTATTCTTCTAACAGTATCTGTTAAAGGGGAGAAGATTTTAACTTTGAAGAAATATGCTTTTGATTTGATATCTAAAGATTTTTTTCCTCAAGGTCACAATGATACTTATAGTTTTATGTTTACATGTAGGTCCATGATTTACTCTGAGTTAAATTTTGTATATGGTGTAGGGTGTGACCTCTAAGTTCATTTGAAAATACATAGATAACTAATTATTCCAACACCTTTTGTTGAAAAGACTATTCTTTCTCCATTCAGTTGCTTTGACATCTTAGTTAATCACAAATATAAGAGCTTATTTCTGTTCTCTATTCTGTTCCACTGCTGTATTTATCCTTGTGCTGATACTATATGGCTTTGTTTACTGTGCCTTTATAGCAATTTTTTTTAGTTGTAAATGGACACAATACCTTGTTTTGTTTAATTTATCTTTATGTGGTGCTGAGTATCAGACCTAGGGCCTCACTGGTGCTAGGCAAGCAAACTACCACTGAGCTACAACCCCAAACCTACAGCAAGTTTTTAAACTGGGTAATCTTAAGTCTTTTAACTTGGTTTTGCTTTTCCAGAATTGTTTGGACTACTCTAGATCCTTTGAATTTCCATATAAATTTTAGGATGAGCTTGCTAAATTCTCAGGAAAACAAAACGAAATCTGCTAGGATTTTGATAGAGATTTTGTATTGATTTTGGAGTCAGTCATGGTGGTACATGCCTATAACCCTAGCAATGCACGAGGATCATAAATTTAAAGCTAACCTCAACAATTTAACAAACTTGTAAGCAACTTAGCAAGACCCTGTCTCAAAATAAAAAATAATAACAGTGGGGAGAGAAGAGGAGAGGAAGGGAGGAGAGAGGGAAAAGGAGGGGGGACACTGTATGTTTATACACTTCTTTTGCTAAATTTATTTTGAATTGTTTTCTTATTTTTGATACAATTGTCAATGCAGTTGTTACCTTAATTTTAGTTTTATATTGCTCATTGCTAGTATTACACGGTTGTTTTGCATATTGATATTGATCTTATTATCTTGTAACCTTGTTAAGCTTGCTTTTTCATTCTAGTAGTTTGTGTGTGTCTGTGTTAGTATGATCTTGTTGCAGAAATCCTATCTATAAAGATAGTTTCTTTGCTTTCAAACTTTGTTCTAGATATAAATGAAATGGCCTAAGCAGACATCTTTGCCTTATTTATTTTTTGGGGGGGGTGGGGGTAGCAGGGTAACAAGGATTGAACTCAGGGGCATTCAACCACTGAGCCACATCCCCAGCCCTATTTTGTATTTTATTTAGAGACAGGGTCTCACTGAGTTGTTTAGCACATAGCTATTGCTAAGGCTGGCTTTGAACTTGCAATCCTCCTGCCTCAGCCCCTGGAGCCGCTGGGATTGCAGGTGTGTGCCACTGTGCCTGGCTTGCCTTATTTATATCCTAGTGAGAAAGAGTTCAAGTTCTTACCATCAACTGTGATGTTGGCTGTAGGTTTTTCATAGGTGCCTTTTAATATGTTGAGGAATTTTTCCTCATTTTTATAAGGGGACAATACGATATTTGTGATTTCAATGAATAATTCCATACTATTTCAAAATCATTAATAATTGGAAAATTTGGAGACTAGATCAAATGTCCAGTGTAAATTACTATACTAATGATAGTGGTTAAATAATGTGTATACCCACACAACAGAAAGTTAAGTAACCATTATATATTTTTGAAAAATATATAAGGAGTATTCTTATGACACACTTGTTAAAGGAAAACATTACCTGTAAGGGTCGTGTCCAGCACAGCCAAATCAGCAGGTTCCCTCGAGGGCCATGGGAGATTGGAAGAAATAAGGCTCACATGTAGATTGTGAAATAAACAGCTGGGATTGGGTGGAGCACTGCTCTCTGATGGAGAAGCAGGTCTGAAGAATGACACCAGCAATCTTTATTAGATATGTCTCATTAATCAGATTAAAGTCTATGTAAGCATTATTCTTTTTTTTAGTATTTTTATTTTGTTTATTTATTTATTTTTATGTGGTGTTGAGGTTCGAACCCAGGGTCTCACACGTGCAAGGCGAGCGCTCTACTACTGAGCCACAACCCCAGCCCAGCATTATTCTTTATATTCATGAAAGTTACAGAGTTAGTAACATTATGCAGCTTATTCCTCAGTTACATTCTACAGTTGCAATGTTAGGCACATTGTATAGCTCTCAAGAAAGTCCCTTGTTTAAAGTTACTATTATGGGGGCAGGTTCAGGACCCGCACAGAGCTGGTGAAACATTGTAGTTGTCTTAGCAAGACAATTCCTACATTCCTAAGAGCTATGCCTGAGAGCAAGGTTGAGGCTGGTAAGACTCAGCACAGAGCCTCCCCATGGAAGGTATTACCATAGCAACTGGGCATCCTGCACCTTTGCACAGAAACTTTCCCAGGTACTAAGTCTGCCGCAGTCATGAAGTCATCAGGGACCCCAATCTCAGACACTGGTTTCCAATCACTGTCACCGCTCTCCACATGTAAGTCCTACATATATGAAGAGAGCTACCATATTCATAGATGGAAAATCTTAATTACATGGAGTTTACTTTTTTTCAAATTGTCTTATAGATTAAATGCAATTTTAATTTTAAGAAGTTCTCTGGTGGCTTTTTCCAAAAACAACAACTAACATGATGTTTTTAGAATTTCTAGTAAAGAAAAAGGATCTAGAAATGGCTACAGCACTGTTGAAATTGAAAAATAAAGTAAGGGACTTCCCATGTAAATAGACTTTTCATAAAACTATGTAAGTTGAGAACCCTAAGATAGACTTATGCATACATGGAAACATTATGAGGCTCAGGTGGCATTGCAAATAACATGGGGATGGAGGGACTGCTGAATACATAATTTTGAGACAAGTAGATAGCCATATTTTATTTTCCTACTTTTTTGGGTGGGGGGGAGTGCTAGGATTGAGGCCTTCCATAGGCTAGTAGGCAAGGGCTCTACCACTGAACCATACCCCCAGCTTAGGCAGCCATATTTTTAAAAAGTAAAATTATATCTGTCCTTCAGACTATGTTAAAACTAAAAAAGATGATAGATTGAAGACACATATGGGAGGGCAAGCTAAAAATCTAGAAAACATTAAAAATAATATTTACAATTATAAGGCAGAAAGGATTTTTGCTTTTGTTTTTTTTTTTTTTTTTTGGTACCAGGGGTGCTTAACCACTGAGCCACATCTCCAGCCATTTTTTATATTTTAATTTAGTTAGATACAGGGTCTTGCTAAGTTGCTTAGGGCCTCACAAAGTTGCTGAGGCTGGCTTCGAATCTATGATCCTGAGCCACTGGGATCACAGGTGTGTGCCACCATGCCTGGCTTAGGAAGGATTTCTTTTTCTTTTCTTTCTTTTTTTTTTAGTTGTAGATGGGCACAATGCCTTTATTTTTATTTTTTAAATACTCTTTTAGTTGTTGATAGACCTTTATTTCATTTATTTATATGCCATGCTGAGTATTGAACCCAATGCCTCACACATGCCAGGCAAGTGTGCTACTGCTGAGCCAAAGCCACAGCCCCATATAATACCTTTATTTATTTTTATGTGGGGTTGAGGATCGAACCCAATGGCTCACATGTGCTAGGCTACCACTGAGCTACAACCCCAGCCCCAAGGATTTCTTGAATAAGAAACAAAAACTACTAACTAAATGAAAAGTTTGATAAATATGACTATATTGAAATAAAAAATTGCATGTATCAAATATTACCTGAAGAAGGGGAAAAGCCAATTCACAAGGTGGGAAAAAACATATCTTGCTGATAAAGAATTGATCTAGAAAAGAAATTCATGTTCACCTAGCAGAGAAGACATCATGATTATGAAGATGGTCCTCACAGGGTAAGACTTTTTCACTGCACTACCAGATGTGCTGAGCCCTGGGATTTCCCCAAATGTGGGAAACTTGGCTGCATAATTTGTGATAGTGAAGGACTGCACTTGCACTTTCCCCTGGTTACAAAAAGAAAAAGGAAAGGAAAGGAAAAGAAGAAAGAAAGAAATCCTACCAACAAGCGAGAAAAAGAAAAGGAATCTCTAATTGAAAAATGAGGAAAGACACAAGCATTTCACAGAGGTAGAAACATGGCTTAAATGTGTTAAGCCTTAATGTAATCAGAAAAGACAAATTTAGAGTACATTGAAATTCAATTTTATGCTACTAGATTTGCAATAATTTTTTTTTCTTCCCAATCATCTCAAAAACATATATCATAAATTTTAGCACACTGAATTTACTGAAATTCTCCTTAAGGCTGGTTTCCGTTGTATAGTGTTTTTATATTGTATTTGTTTTCCAGAATGGTCTTCCTTCCCTTAGTGCAGTGATATTCTTAGACCAGCATCATCAGCATCACCTGTACCCTTGTTGGAATTGCATATATTCAGGTCCTATTCCTGGACTATCTTTTCAAGGATATTTGTATGACAAGTAGCTTTGTAAGATATAGTATTTCCCTCCAGAGTAGAAAGCAGAATTGCTTATAAAAGACTGGTTTCCTATACTCTAGTTCCTTTCCAATACTATAATTCATTACCCTATGGGACCTGGCACAAGAAAACAATGATACTCTAGATGTAACTGCTATTGTTGTGAGTAAAAAAAAAAATTGCCTTTGGGGGCTGGGCCTGGGGCTCAGGGGTAGAGCGCTCACCTAGCATGTGCAAGGTGCTGGGTTCAATCTTCAGCACCACATATAAATAAATAAAATAAAGGTATAAAAAAATCACATCAATCTTAAAAAAATTGCCTTTGTCTCTGAGTTTTGGATCTAGTTATCCATGAAACAGTGGAAGGTTAGCTTTCTTAAAAATATGTTTTTAAATATTTTTTATTCTTTTTTTTTTTTTTTTTTGAATTTTTTTTAATGGTTGTTTCAAAACATTTAAAATTTTTGCACTTTTGACATATCATTATTTCATAC
>NW_026000076.1:6968951-6973361 GCF_001458135.2 Marmota marmota marmota | reverse complement strand
CAAGACAGCAAGCAGAAAGCAAATGGCGGCTCCCGCGGAGTGGATTTTCGGCACAGAAACCACAGCCCCGCCAACAATCCCAATCCACAAACTCTCCCTGTATAAAAAATATTCAAAAAAAAGAAAAAAAAAAGAAGGCGGGGCGCACTGAGCTTTCTTTGCCTCGGGTACTTACAATCCACTGCTGATTACACATTCAGCTTCTCCGCCCGGAGCGAAGCGAAAGAGGAAGCAGATGGGAGCAAAGCACCCGCGGCTCTCTATATTTTTTATTCTTTTTAGTTATACCTGACAGTAGAATATATTTTGACATATCATACATACATGGCGTATAACTTCCCATTTTTGTGGCTGTACATTATGTGGAGTGCAGCTCTCCACCCGCGAGGGCAGCTGAACTTAAGGTTGCTCGTGTGAATTTCTAGGGACACCAAATAAAACACACACACACACTTTACCTTTAAACAAGCTTCAGGATGGTTCCTCCGCTCTCAGCCTCAAGCTCCCCAAATGGAAGAGCGAGGGATAGTCACAAGAGGCTGGCGAGAGAGAGCAAGCATGTTTAGAAATGGGCTTTTATTGGGAGGACCCTCATTCTTAGAAAGTTCCATCTAAAAAGTTAAGGGGTGGAGTTACAAGGGGCATTTGAGTATAGTTTGACCCAAGGGCTATAGGGCGACATCTGAAATCATGTCCTCAAACTTTCTGGACCCGGGCAATGTCCAAGTCACTATGAGATATAGTGACGGTCAAAGCCTCTCCGCTCCAAGATAGAAGATGTGAATCATTCAGAGTGGCTCCCCACAGTGGAATTACACTGGTTGTGTATTTATATATGGACATAAGATACTTATGTATGATTCATTCTACTGTCTTTCCCATTCCCTTCCCCTCACTCCCCCCCACCCTGTCCCCTTCCAATCTGGTGAACTTCCACTCCCCACCCTCATTGTGTTTTAGCATCCACATATCAGAGAGAATATTTGGCCTTTGTTTTTTTTGGGATTGGCTTATTTTACTTGGCATGATAGTTTCCATTTCCACCCATTTACCAGCAAATCTGGCAGGTTAACTTTTTAGCTTGCAAGTAGAATAAAACCTTAAGACTTTTCACAGTTCTTGGTATAAGTCCTCTTTCTTTAAGGTAATGCTCTGAATTGAGAGCCATTGCTTCTAATTGTTAAAGCATAGTATTGAACAAACTAAAGGTATATAAAAGACAGATACATTTATGCTTTAAAATGTTCACATTACTCTTTTAGAGAGAGAGAGAGAGAGAGAGAGAGAGAGAGAGAGAGAATTTTTTAATATTCATTTTTCAGTTTTCGGTGGACACACATCTTTATTTTTATGTGGTGCTGAGGATGGAACCCAGTGCTCCGCGCATGCCAGGCGAGCGCACTACCGCTTGAGCCACATCCCCAGCCCCCCAAAATGTTCACATTACTCTTAAGTTTGTTTCTTTCTTTCATTGGTTTGCTCATAAAACATACATTTATATATGGCTTTTTGTTGTTGTTGTTCTTAATTTTCTTAGATTGTGGTACCATTGGAAGCTGGGCTGATCTAAAGACGTACGATGGCTGAAAGTGGTGGGAAAGAAGAAATAAAATGGACGACTACAGTTATTATTAGCTCGTCTCTTAAGGTAAAGGGACTCACTGAGCCATTAATCTTAAATTACACAATTGAAACTAATTTTCACATAAAACAATATTTTAAAAGATCCTTCATTTAAGTGTCCACAATTAGTTGTGGAGAGTACAAAGTACATAATAAACTATATTTATTTTAAATCTAAACTTCTTGCATTCATGTTCAACATCCTAAGTCTTTTAAGGCTGGAAATTTTCTCATGTTTTTTTCTCTCTAAGCTTGCTCTAATAGACATGTTAATATATCTAGAAACAGTAAGGCATGTACATATGTATATATATATATATATACACCTAGATACTTACATCGATATATGTGTGTATGTATATATACATATACATGTTTGTGTGTGTATATGTGTATGTTTATATTTGTGTGTGTGTGTGTGTGTGTGTGTGTATATATATATATATATATATGGATTTTTGAGAGAGAAATAACCAGAAATTGGTCTTTATAGTCTTAGCAGCATTGGAAGGATGCTGTCTCTGTAGTTTTTTAGAGGAAGGGAATGGGAAGTTGAATACCTGAGGGGAGTCAGTCAGTTCACAGTCTTTTATACTCCCATCAATAATGTATGAGAATTCCAGTTGCTCCAAACTGAAAAATATTTTTCACTGGTTTTATAGCTGTTTTCTTTCAGCATATTGAAGATCTCATTTTATTGATTCTAGCTTCTGTTGTTAATAAGAGAACAGTCAGTTTAATGGTCACTCCTTTGAAAATTCCTGTCTTTCCTCTCTGGCTGCTTTTTACATTTTAGAATTCTATAGATTTAATGTGAAGATTAAAAAATCTTTTGAGGCTTCATGAATCTGTGAAATTATGTCACTTATTAGGTTCTCATTCATCATCTTTAATAATGCCTCTGTCCTATGCTTTCCCTCCTTCCACTCTGAACTTCTGTTAGATCTGTGTTAGATCTTCTCATAATATCCTCCATGTATTTTGACCTCTCATATTTTCTGTTTTGGGGATATTATCATCAGTTCTATCTTCCATCACAATAATTCTCTTTTTACTCCTCTTAAACTCAAACCTCCATTCAGGGATTTTGTTGTTGTTTATTTTGTTTTTCTTTTTTTGAATTGTAAAATATACATAGAGAAAATTCATAGAATATATAGAATCATTAAACACATTTATTATAAATAGAATACCCATGTAAGCTAATCAGGCCATGAAATAGAACATTACCAATTTCCCTTTCCTGTTAGGACTTTAATTAATTATATCAATGATCAAATACTAATTCTATTAAATATTTATAACTTTTAATTACATAAAATGTTTATGACATAATTTTTCTATAACCATAATTTCCATATTTATTTAAATTTTAGTCACACAGTTAAATGGATTCAATACTAATATCTAGTCTTCATGCAAGAGACAGATCTAACACCTAACTTTATTAACGATGATTCATTATACAAGCATCATGCCCAGAAAAAACATTCTTTCCTGGAGGAGTCAAAAGTTATCAAGCACAACTTTTAAAAGTGTCCTCAAAAGCAGTGGAAGTCTGTGTTTTTGTTTGTTTGTTTTTTAAATATTTATTTTTTAGTTGTAGTTGGACACAATACCTTTATTTTATTTATTTATTTTTATGTGGTGCTGAGGATCGAACCCAGGGCCTCGCATGTGCTAGGTGAGTGCTCTACAGCTGAGTCACAACCCCAGCCCTGTCCTTTTTTAAATGCTTTTGTTAGTGCATTATAGTAATATATAATAGTGGGGTTCATTTTGACATAATCATACATACATGGAATTTAATTTACTTCATTTCAGTCTTTTGTGCTTCCTCTTTCCCTTCTATTCTCCTTTCTACTGTTCCCCTTCCACTACTCTAGTGGTCTTCCTTCTATTTATTTATCATTTTTTTTAACTGGTCCTTCTTTATAGATCTATATAAGGGTGGAATTCACTGTGGCATATCCATAGCTGTACTCAGCATAATTTTGTCAAATTCATCCCACATTTCTTCCCTTGTTCAGTTGCTCATCCCTCCGCCTCAATTTCCTTCTACTCCACTGATATTCCCTTTATCTTTGTGAGATCTACTGTCCCCTTTTTCTCCCTTACTTTGTTCTAGCTTCTGCATATGAGAGAAGATATTCAACCCTTGACTTTCTGCGTGTGGCTTATTTCACTTAGCATGATGTTCTCCAGTTTCATTCATTTACTGGCAAATGCCATAATTTCATTCATGTTTATGGCTGGGTAAAACTCCAATTTGCATATATATCACATTTTCTTTAACCATTCATCTGCTGACAGGCACCTGGGCTGGTCCCATAGCATGGCTACTGTGAATTGTGCTGCTATGAATATTTATGTGGCTGCATCACTAGAGTATTCTGATTTTAGTTCTTTTGGATAAATACTGAGGAGTAGGATAACTGGGTCATATGGTGGTTCTATTCTAAGTCTTTTGAGGAATATGGATACTGCTTTCCAAAGTGGTTGTAATAATTTGCAGTCCCACCAACAATGTATGAGTGTACCTTTCCCCTCACACCTAGCCAACATTTATTATTATTTGTGTTCTTGATGATTGCCCTTCTAACTGGAGAGAGATGGATCTCAATGTAGTTTTGATTTACATTTCCCTTATTGTCAGGGATGTTGAGCATTTTTTCATATATTTATTGACCATTTTTATTTCTTCTTTTGAAGTATCTATTTAGTTATTTTGCCTATTTATTTATTGGGTTACTTGTTTTGGTGTCAAGTTTTTTTTTTTTTTTTTTT
>NW_026000076.1:6964493-6966787 GCF_001458135.2 Marmota marmota marmota | reverse complement strand
TGTGGTCCTTTCTTTCCTTGTCTCTTCATACTGTTCGAGTTCCTTTCTACTTGGTGAAACTGTTGTGCTATTGAATTTTCCCCCTATATATTTATATTGGTCTTGTATAGTTGCAAAGTCTCCCTCGCAGGCGCGGGCGGCGGCTCTGTCCCTCTGCGGGCCGCTAGGCTTGTTCTGTCGGTGGTCGCAGTTCTGCCTACTTTGCAGGCGCAGGCAGCGGCACTGCCCCTCTGCAGGCCTCTGGGGCTGTTCTGCCAGTGGGTCGCAGGTCCGCCTACCTTGCAGGTGCGGGGGGCGGGGCAGCTCTACCCTTCCTCAGGCCACTGGGCCTGTTCTGTCTGTCGGTTGCAGGTCTAGCCTGTTCTGTTGGTGGTCACAGTTCCATCTACCTTGCAGGCGCGGGGGGAGGGGGCGGCTCTGCCTCTCAGCAGGCCGCTGCTCCTCTTCTGCTGGTGGGTTGCAGGCCCGCCTACCTTGCAGGAGTGATTGGAAGCTCTGTCCCTCCGCGGGCCACTGGGCCTTTTCTGTCGGTGGTCACAGTTCCCTTAATTTTTTTTTAACTGTGATGAAACTTTTAAATTTGATGACATCCCATTTATTGATTCTTAATTTTTATTTCTTAATCTTATGTGTTGGAGAAACCTGTGTTTTCTTCTAGCAGTTAAAAAATTTCTAGTCTAATTCCTAGGTCTTTGATCCACTTTAATTTGACTTTTGTACAGAGTGAGGGATAGGGATTTAGTTTCATTCTTCTACATATGGATATCCATTTTTCCCAAAACCATTTGTTAAAAAGGCTGTCTTTTCTCCAACATATATTTTTGGCACCTTTGTCAAGTATCAGATGACTGTAACTCTTTGGGTTTGTGTCTGTGTCTTCTATTATGTCTTGTATTCTATTCTGTTGGTCTTCATATCTATTTTGATACCAGTACCATGTTATTTATTGTACTATATAGCTCTTTATTATAATTTGAGGTTAGGTATTGTGGTCTTCATGCTCAATATTGCATTGGCTATCCTGGGTCTTTTATTTTTCTAAATGAATTTCAGGACTTTTTTCCTAGTTCTGTGAAGATTGTCATTAGTATTTTGATGGGGATTGCATTGAATTTAGATAACACTAATGGTAATGTGGCCATTTTGACAATGTTAATTCTGCCTATTCAGGAACATGGGAGGTCTTTCCATCCTCTAAGGTCTTCAGTTTCTTTTTTTCAGTGTTCTGTAGTTTTCATTGTATAGGACTTCCACCTTCTTGGTTAGATTTACTCCCAAGGTTTTTTTTTTTTTAAGGTTATTATGAATGTGATAGTTTTCCTGAATTCTTTCTCAGAAGATTTATTATTGGAATATGACAAAGTGATCAATTTATTATGTTGATCTTGTGCCTCCTACTTCACTAAATTTGTTTATAACCTTTAGAAGTCTCCTGGTGGAGTCTTTGTGTCTTCTAGATGTAGAATCATGTCATTAGCAAATGGAGATAATTTGGCTTTTTCTTTTCCCATTTGTATCCCTTTAATTTCCTTCTCTTGCCTGATTGCTCTGGCTAGAGTTTTGAGAACTTCATTCAATAGGAGTGGTGAGAATGGACATCCTTGTCTTGTTTCTGATTTTAGAAGAAACGTTTTCAGTTTTTCTCCATTCAGTATGATTTGGCCTTGGATTTGTCACAATGTTGAGATAAGTTCCTTCTATCCCTGTTTCTCTAGTGTTTTAAATACGAATGGGTTCTGGACTTTGTCAAATGCTTTTTATGCATCTATTGAGATAATTATGTGATTCTTATCCTTAACTCTACTTACGTGGTATGTTACATTTATTGATTTGTGTATGTTGAACAAACTTTGCATTCCTGGAATGAACTCATTTGATGTACTGTCTTCTTCATGTGTTTTTGAATGTGGCTTGCCAATTTTTTTTAAGGATTTTTGTATCTGTGTCATTAGGGATAAAGTTTTCTTTTCTTGATGTGTCTTTATCTAGTTTTTGTATCAGGGTAATGCTGGCCTTATGAATTAATTTGGCAGTGTTCCCTCCTTTTCTAGTTTATGGAATAATTTGAAGGGGATGGCATTAATTTTGCTTTAAAGGTTTGGTGGAACTTGACTGAAAACCCTTTTGGTACTGGATTTTTCATTGTTGGAAAGATTTGTTTTTTGTACCAGGGATTGAACCCAAGGGGTGCTTACTAGTGAGCTTTATCCCCAGCCTTTTATTTTTTTATTTTGAGACAGTGTCACTATTTTAGTTAGCTTTTTTTTTTTTTTTTTTTTTTTTTTTTTTTTTTT
>NW_026000076.1:6959327-6961090 GCF_001458135.2 Marmota marmota marmota | reverse complement strand
TTTTTTTTTTTTTTTTTTTTTTTTTGCTATTGTGACTAAAAAGACCCAACCAGAATACTTGTAGAGAAGGAAAAGTTTATTTTGGGCTCATGGTTTCAGAGGTCTCAGTCCACAGATAGCCAGCTCCATTCCTTGGGCTTGAGGTGAGGCCAGACATCATATTGGAAGCATGTGGCCTAGGAATCAACTCACATGGTGATTAGGAAGCAGAGAGAGAGAGAGACTCCACTTGCCAGATACAAAATATACTCCGCAAAGTCATGCCCCCAATGCCCACCTCTTCTGGCCACATCTTGTCTGCCTTTACTTACCACTCAGTTAATCCCATTGGGGATAAATTAACTGATTAAGTTAAGGTTCTCATAACCCAATCATTTCTTCTCTGAACCTTCTTGCATTGTCTCACAAGTGAGCTTCTGAGGAAGACCTCACATCCAAACAATAAGTCTTGCTAAGTTGCTTAGGGCCTCATTAAATTGGTGAGACTCCTGACTTAGACTCCTAAATCGCTGGAATTACTGGTATGTGCCACCACACCTGGCTTCTATTTTTAATGTAGGAACTCAATACTATAAACTTTCCTCTTAGAACTGCCTTAATACTTTCCAGTGATTTTGATATATTGTATCTCTTTTCTCATTTGTTTCTAAGATTTTTTTATTTCTCCCTAATTTCTTCTGCTGTCCATTCATCATTCAAAAGAGTATTATTTAATCTCCAAATGTTAGAGTGCTTTCTGTTTTTTATCTCATCATTGATTTCTAATTTCATTCCATTATGATCTGATAGGATGCAAAGAATTATTTTTATTTTGTTTTTGTATTTTCTAAGATCTGCTTTGTGACCTAAAATATTATCTATTTTTTAGAGAAAGGTCCATGTGTCCCTGAGAAGAAAGTGAATTCAGTTGTCTTATTCAGTTGGCTTATTTGATTAATAGTATTTTTTTTTTTTTGTTTTAAGGAGTCTTTACTTAGTTTATGTATGGATGACCTATGTAATGGTGAGAGAAGTGTGTTGAAATTATCTAATATTATTATATTGTGGTCTGTATGATTCTTTACATTGAGTAGGGTTTGTTTTATGTACATAGGTGCACTGTTGGTTAGGACATAAATATTTATAATAATTTTATCTTGGTGTTGGATGATTCCCTTGTCTGCTATGAAGTAACCATCTTTTCTCTTCTGATTAATTTTGACTTGAAGTCTGCTTTATCAGTAGGAGAATAACTACCCTTGCTTGCTTTCATTTTTCATTTTTATTTGCATCATATTTTTTTTCCATTCATTTATGTTTAGTCTATGGATGTCTTTGCCTGTAAGGCAAGTCTCTTTGTTTTTTAATCCAATTTGCCAGTGTGTGTCTTTTGTTTGGATTGTTTAGCTCATTTACATTCATTGTTATTATAGAGAGATAATTTTCATTTCCTATGATTTTGATTTGTTTCTAATGCTTAATTTAAACTTGATTATCCTTTAATTAAATATTCTAGTGTGATTCATCTCTATGCTGGTTTTTATTTTTATTTTTTATTTCTTTTGCATGAAATGTTTCATTGAGTGTTTTGTAGTATAGGCTTAGTAGTTTGGAATTATTTTAGTTTATACTTATCCTGGAAGGTTTTTATTTTATCTTCTGTTCAGAAGGATAGTTCTGCTGCTTATAACAATCTTGGTTGGCACCGTTTTCTTTCTGGCCTTGATATGTGTGTGTGTGTGTGTGTGTGTGTGTATCTATATATATATATATATATTTTTATG
>NW_026000076.1:6918226-6959309 GCF_001458135.2 Marmota marmota marmota | reverse complement strand
TATATATATATAATTTCAAATCCTCCTGCCTTTTAGGTTCTGAGTTGAAAAATCAGTTGAAATCTGAATTGGCTACCTCCAAATGTGACCTGCTATTTTTTTCTTGCAGCTTTAAAAATTCTGTCTTTAGTCTATATATTAGGCATTTTCTTTATAATGTGTCTTGGAGAGGATCTTTTTTGATCTTGACTATTTGGGGTTCTGTAGGTTCTTATAATTGGATTTCCATCTTGTTTCTGAGATTTGGAAGATTTTTCTTATATTATTTCATTGTGTATTCACTGGAGCCTTCTTCTATGCAAATGATTCTTAGATTTGGTGCCTTACTGTTATCCTAGATTTCTTAAATATTCTGATCATGGTCTCTTAACATCTTTTCTTTATTGTCAACTTTATTTTCAAAATTATGCACTTTGTCTTTAAGACTGAGAATCTATTTTCAAAATGATCTAATCTATTGGTGATATGTTTCATTGAATTTTGAATTTGATTTATTGAGTCTTTCATTTCTAAGGATTTCTGTTTGGCACTTTTTCAGAATCTCTTTATTGAAATGATCTTTCACCTCCTGTGTTTTCTAAGTTAATTATTTACATTTTCTTCTAGCTTATGGAAAATTTTCACTATGAACTTTCTAAATTTTCAATATTTCTTCCATTATGGTGTCAATGGGATCATTTGTTTGAAGTGTTTTGGGCCCTTTGGGTGGTTTGTTCCCCTGAATTTTCATATTGCTTTTGTTTCTATCCATCTGCTGGGATCTTTATTACTTCTACTTTTATGCAAGGAACTATTTGGTGACCTTCTTTCTCTTAAGAGTCCCAGGCAGGCTGGGGTTGTGACTCAGTGGTAGAGTGCTCGCCTCGCATGTATGAGACCTGGGTTAGATCCTCAGTACCACATAAAAATAAATAAACAAAATAAAGATAAAAAAAATTCTCCCTTTAAAAAAAAAAAAAAAAGAGTCCCAGGCTAGGTGAATATCCAGGTATTGATACTTTCACTCAATGTGTGTCCTCTACTGTTCTGAGTAACAGTACTTTTTTTTTTTGGTACCAGGGATTGAACTCAGGAATTCGACCACTGGGCCACATTTCTAGTCCTTTTATTTTATTTTATTTTATTTTATTTAGAGACAGGGATTCACTGAGTTGCTTAGTGCCTCACCATTGCTGAGGCTGGCTTTGAACTCATGATCCTCCTGCCTCAGCCTCCGAGTTGCTGGGATTACAGGCATGCGCCACCACACCTGGCTTGTGTCACCACACCTGGCTAACGGTACCACTTTAATAGAAGACTTTAAACCCTATTTTAAAAATTTTTTATTTGTACACAATGCATTTATTTTGTTTATTTTTTTTTATGTGGTGCTGAGGATCAAACCCAGGGCTTTGCACGTGCTAGGCAAGCGCTCTACCATTCGCTGAGCCACAATCCCAGCCCCGCTGAGCCACAATCCCAGCCCCTAAACCCTATTTACTACAATAATTTTAGAGCAAAACCTCATATTAATCAGCATTAGAAATAACAAAAACTTTTTTATAATACTCTCCACATTTCCTCTAATCCAGGTATAAAATTGCAGTAATGGTCTTATTTTTATGAATGCTCTAACATGCTCCCCTGTAGAAATGCAGAAGTTTCTTTCTTTTTTTAATGCTAAAGTGATTATTTGTCTTTGCACAAAAGAAATATCAGATGTTCTTTGGATTTGATTCAGATGATGAAATGTCTTCTGTGTTCTCAGTAGATGTATCTAACTCAGAAGTAGCCGCGGAGGACATTCAAGAACTCCCAGGGGCCATCAATTATTGATATATTTATATTAAATCTACTTTATTTAATATTGCTCTCAATTTGTTGATTTTGTTCTTTATTTCTGTTTTGTTCTTGCATTCTTTTTGCCTTTTGTAGTTTTAGCCTGAGAATATCATCCCATTTTTCTTTCCTTTCTTAGCATAATAGTACTACTTCTTCTACTGGTCACTGTAAAATTTGCATTACACACTTATAACTAACATGAATCTACTTTCAAATAACACTATACTGTTTCATAGACAGTGTGAGTAGTTCAGGTAGGTATGATATAGATATATTTTATTATTTTACAATAATAAAATAATCCTCCTGTTCCTTGTATCATTGTTGTGATTCACTTTACTTATAAACATACATATATAAACACTCATACATAAGATATATACCACTAAGTTAAGCTCTATCAGTGGACTGGTATACTTATTAAGTTAAAGTGTTCCTAATCCAATCATTTCACCTCTAAACTTTCTTATATTGTCTCACAAATGAGCTTTTGGGGGACACATCATATCTAAACCATGACCTATGAGTCTTAAATTTGGTCTTAATGTTGTCCCAGAGAAGTTGTTCATTCTATTCATAGTTTCTTATTTTTCCTACTCATCTTACCTTGTCTTCAAGCCCTGATATTCTTTCTGCTGGATCTAGTCTATTGGTGAGATTTTCAACTGAGCTTTTTATTTGATGTATTAAGCTTATCATTCCAAAGATTTCTGTTTGGTTCTTTTTCAGGATCTTTATAAAAATGCTCTTTCATATTCTGCATTGTCTTCCTTAATTCATTTGGTTGTTTATTTGTATCTTTTTTGAGTTCATTGATTGCTTCAACAATCATTTAAAAAAAATTCTTTGGTATTTCATCCATTTTGTTACCCGTGGATTCATTTATTGGGGAGTTTTGAACTTTTGGAGGCATCATGTTGCCTTGTTTTTCTCTTATTTCTCATCTGTGTTGAGATTGTGCATCTGTTGAGATGCAGCCTTCTCTTTATAGTGTACCTTGGAACATCGATTTGTTGTGTAGTGTTGAGATTAATTTCATTTGGATTTTGTATTGTGGTTTCCCTGTAGCTTCTTAGGCTATTCTTATTATGTTTCGATGACTCTGTGTGTACTCTGTTGGAACCTGGTGGGGGGGGGACACCTACTTTCTCTGTTGGACTTGTGTAAGTGGGGACCCTCTGCTAGTTCAGGTAGGTATGATGTAGATAGTTGAATATGTGAGGTATACACCCCATATTACTCCTCCTGACTTGTTTGCACTTTATAATCTGAGAAGGTTTGGGAGTGACCTGTACTAGGCTCCTCATGGGTGAGGTGTTTCTGGGGGTGGAGGTAAGGTGAATATTCAGTAGTCAATCTTTAGGCTCTCCTCACATTTGGGGCTGGGTCATCATCAGGGTGATTTTGCCTCCACTATTTAAGTTTATGGGTGCATCAAGGATTGAGTAGGATTAGGTCTTAGATGGGGTAAGGTACAATTTCTCTCAACTGGGTTGGAGGTATATCTTAGCATCAAAGCACCCACCCAACATTTTCAAAGTGCTGGGTTCAAGCCCTAGCACTACTTTGAGAGGAGAAAATAACCACCAGTGATAGCAAGAACTTAAAAAGAAAACCAGATATCATCATAAAATAAAAACATGTTGAAAATAACTTCTACAACTCCACTAGCCAAAGAGAAGATAGGCATTAATGAACGTAAAATTAATATAAAGGTACATTATAATGGGTAGAAAGAGTAAGAAATGATGAGAGAAAGAAAAAAAGATAATGGAATAAAAATGAGAAAGGAGAGAAAAATCTAGAGTTTAAAAAATACATAAAATTAGATAATAGTATAAAATAGGGAAAACTAACTAGAATGGCAGAATAAAGAATGATTCTTCCTTGCCAAGAATTTAAAATGGAGACAGTTTTGTTTTTGTTTTTTTTTTTTTTTTGCTTTTTTTGTATAAAGGATTGAACTCAGGGGCACTCGACCCACTGAGCCATATCACCAGCCCTATTTTGTATTTTATTTAGAGACAGGCCCCCCTGTGTGGCTTAGCACCTCACTCTCGCTGAGGCTGACTTTGGCCTCAGGATTCTCTTGTCTCAACCTCCTGAGACACTGGGATTACAGGCGTGCGCCACTGTGCTTGGCAAGACAGTTCTTTTAGAAGTCTCTAACTTTGGAATCTACCAGGTATCTAGGGGTTGTAGATTATAGGTGCAGTCCAGTGTGTTGGTTCTTAGTCCCAGCCTAAACAGGTCAGACCAATTAGGACATCTGTAGGCTGAACCCTGCCCCTCTTTTTCCACCAGCGCAGACTAAGGCAAAGTTGTCCTAAGCAGGGCCTGAGGCCTCTGTCTTTTGCATCCAGGGCCAGTGGCTCAGTATCAATCTGAGTTGCTGGCCAAACCCTCTCACCCACCAAGCCTGTGGACCAATCCAGATTGCGCATCTCTGTTCCCAAGATCCTCAGTCATGTGCTTGGGGTTGTGGCAAATGACCAAATTGTGGTGGCTATTCTCTGAATACCTCTGTGCATGAGGGAAGCTACCAAGCCAGTGGGTTTTGAACTAAGGTAGAGAGCCCTAAGCAGTCTGCCACACCCACCTGTACCTCTCCCAGACCCAGCCCCCTTGCAAATCCACACACAGCTGTCTTGCTACTTGTCACAGAGGTCAATCTGCCAATTTTTTTTTTTTTAAAGAGAGAGAGAGAGAGAGATTTTTTAAAATTTATTTTTTAGTTTTCAGTGGACACAACATCTTTATTTGTATGTGGTGCTGAGGATCGAACCACATATCCCATTGCTAAATCCCATCAGTGGATTTATGTCTCTTTGACTTTCTTGGAATGGACACCCACTAAGCCAGTGAAGAGAAGAGGCTGTTGAGTCTTGGGAGATTTAAGAAATGCAGTGGTTTGGGATCTCCCATGCAGTAAGCTCAGATCATGGAACTCTTCTTAAGGTGGCTCCCTATTACAGCACTATCCAAATCTGCTGGGAAGTGCAGGGAACCTCTTTTCCCACACTAGTTCATGATTGTGATCTGCTCAGACTGTGTAATTTGCTTGTTGGAAAACTCTGCCCCCTAAAGTTTGCTAAGAGTCTGTTTCAGCCTGTCAAGGGGGTGCTTCTTCTCCCTACTGA
Source organism: Marmota marmota marmota (assembly GCF_001458135.2). Taxonomy (NCBI): domain Eukaryota; kingdom Metazoa; phylum Chordata; class Mammalia; order Rodentia; family Sciuridae; genus Marmota; species Marmota marmota. The sequence goes on along the minus strand of NW_026000076.1, from coordinate 6,954,348 downwards.
GCTATATGGCACTCAGTGTTTATGCGTTCCATTTCTCTTATTATTTTTCTTATTATTCTGAAAACCAGTATTTTCTGGGTTTTACCTGGTTACTGTCTCCCTAGAGTTGTACTTCAGTGCTTTTCTGTGGCCCCACTATATTAACATGTGACAGCACACCTTGTGTTTTGATTCAGTCTCTTGGAACACTAGGTAAAATTCTGAGTTCCTCTAATCTTCTTTCTCTCCTTCAGTTTTTTCCCCATGTTTTTTGTTGTGCATTATAATGATATATAATGGGATTCATTGTTTACATCTCTATACAAGCACATGATATAGCAATACAATTTGGACAGTATTGTTCTTCAGTATTTCCCCTTTCTCTCTACTCCTACATCAGTCTTCATGCTCAATATTGCATTGGCTATCTTGGGTCTTTTATTTTTCCAAATGTGATTGTTTTCCTGAAGGGTAGTAACATTAGTTTTGGAGCCTTGAACCACTGTTTGGGGACATGCGGGCCTGGCTGCTTGGAGAAAGATCAGATCCGTTTACACACTATGGGTGACTGCTTTTTGTTCTCCCATCCCAGGGAAAATACACACATTCTGAGGTGGCTGTGTCCTCTGGCTCCCTTTCCTTTACTGGTCTCTCTTCACTTTTCATGAGATTCTCCCACCTGTGCCAATGCCTTTCTTTTCCTTTTTCCCCTTTAGCTTCCACATATGAGAGAAAATGCTTGACGTTCTGAATTTGGCTTATTTCGCTTAACATAATGTTCTCAAGTTCAATCCATTTTCCTGTAAATGTCATAATTTTATTCTTCTTTATGACTGAACAAAACTTCATTGTGTATGTATACCACATTTTCTTCATCCGTTCATTCATTGACAGATACCTACACTGACTCAATAGTTCGGCTGTTGTGAATTGTGCTTGCTATAAACATGAGTATACTCTTGTTCACTTTTGAAGGGTAATTTCTTAAATACAGAATTTAGATCAGTGTTTTTTTCACCAGTTTAAACATCTCACACCAATCTCTTGCAGCTCTAGCTTGTGAGGGATAATCATGTAATTTTTATCTTTGCTCCTCTTACAGTCAGCTGGTTTCTTTCCAGAATTTTTTCAACAGTTGTGCCTAAGTATATGATGTGCCTAAGTATACCTTTTTGGAATTTTTCTTGCTTAATGTTCCTTGAGCTTCCTGGATATATGATTATATGATTTGGTGTCTGACATTAATTTGAGGAAATTATCAGTTATTGCTTCATTTTTTTTTAGTGCCTTTCACTTTATTTTTCTCTTTCTGATAGTCCCATATGCATGTTACACTTTTTATAGTTAGTCCCTGGATATGCCCCCTACCCTCAGCTGCTTTTTGATCTCTTTGCTTTTCAGTTTTGGGGGTTTCTATTGATTTTTTTCCTATTCACGTTCACTCTACTAATAAGCCCATCAAAGAAAGTCTTAATTTCTGTTTTTAGATTGTTCCTGTTTCTTATTAAGTACCTAGAATATTGAAGTTTTGTTAATATTATAAAGTCCAATATACTGTCTTCCACCAATGTTTTCAATCTACATATATGGGGAAAATTTAATTTGTGGTAATCTGTTTTATATTTAATCTCTGCACTGACTTTTCATAATATGTTATTAGCTGATTCTGTTGGGTTTTCAAGGTAGTTAGTGAAAATTTGTAATTAATGAGAATTTCTGATAGCTATCTCTTATTTTTATTTTTGCTGTGACCAGAGCAACCAAAACAATTTCTCATTTTAATGGGAATATCTCCAGTGTTTTATTATATATGATGTTACCAATTGTCAAAAAATATTCATCTCAGCTTAATTTATGCTGTCTTTCCTCTTAATCAGAAATAAGTGCATTATTTTTAAAATACATGCTTAGTGTTATCTGTTGATAAGAACCTAAATAACTATCTTTGCATTTCTTAATTAAAGTACCTGGTAATTGTGGATTTTTCTTCTATTCTTTTGAAATTTGGTTTGCTATTTTTTTGTATCATTATTTACCAAAGAGTGATGATCTATAGTTTTCTTTTTAATGTTATTTTCATAGGAATTAGGATAGTTTTCCTCCTCACTGCTACTCCAAATTCCTTGTGTGCCTAACAGTTTATGTAGTTTGGAAATTATTTGTACTTGAAGTTATTAAAGGATTTTCCTGGGCTATGGATATAATTCAGTGATAGACCACTGACCTATCACAAACAAGGTCCTGTGTTGGATTCCCAATGTTAAAAAAAGGGGGGAGGAGGAATTGGGTTCTTACTCAATTTCTGTGTTCATAATCTTTTTAAAAATGTGGGTTTTTCCTCTACTAGGTTTTTATACTTTATTCTGAGTATATGTTATAATTTTACAAATACCCATTTAATAAGAGCTGTTAAATTTATTAAGCTGAACTTAATAATGAAATTTGCCATTTCTGTGAAATTTTCATATTGGCCTTCTTTTAATTCTATTGTGAACTACTAGTTATTAAGTGCCCTTTTTCATATCTGTTTAAATTTATATTTACTTTCATATGAGTAGATTTTCTAGATGTAATACTAGTTTTTTAAAATATATATTTTTTAATAATTTTATTTACTTTTTCTTTTAATGTGGTGCAGAGTATGGAACCCAGTGCCTCACCTGTGCTAGGCAAGCACTCTCTCAGCTATGGCCCCAGCTCCTAATACTAGTTTTAAAGGACATTAATGCCGCAGTCTGGCTGGGCACAATTCAGGAGCCACTTGTCAAAAGAAACAAACTTTATTTTTAGAACACACGCACCACATAGCTCTTCAGGAATTCCCTCAGAGCCCAACTGCCACCACCGACTTCCCACAAGCCTCTCAACCTCCCCCATTCCTCCTGCTTTTGTGGCCTATTGGCTGGGTTGCGTGGGCGGAGCCAAAAAAGTCCCCCAATGAGCAGCTCTGTGGTCTGAAAGGGCAGGGAAACAGCCCAATGAGCATCACCCCAGAGGAGCCAATCAGTTGGTAGCTAGAAGTTTGCTGGGGCCTCTGTGAGCCAATGGTCAGCTGGCAGCTGGAAGTTTGCTGGGGCCCCTTGGGCTGTGGCTCTCAACACATTAATAGATATTATATATTCAGGAAGGATTATTGTACGGATTTTATTTGGAATACTGGTATAAACAAAGTTGAACAAGGTTTTTTTTTGTTTGTTTTTTTCTGTACTCCTCTTCAGAGGCTTTAATATGTTTAAACGTATTGTGAAACCCCCCCAAAGGAGACAAAATAATATTTCGTGTTAATTTTATGACTAAGGAATATTTTTTGGGACTATTTCATGGGATTAATAATCTGTGAAACATATTTTAGAAAATCTAATCTTAACTTCCCATTTATTTTGAAGAATCTACTGTATTTTTTTTTCCAGTAATGGGATTGAAACTAGAGTCTAGCACATGCTAGGCAAATGTTCTACCACTGAGTTACACGCCCAGCCCAATATATCAGCTCTTAAACTTATTTCTCTCAATTCATTACTTCTTAATTTTACCTTTCTTATTTCCTTTTTATTATCACTTTTAGTTGGCCCCCCAGTAAGATATGATTCAAATTCTTCAGCATAGCATATATGGGGTCCTCATAATCTGCCTGAAGTTATTCTTAACACTGTTGCCAATAACTGATTCATGTGTACCTTTCATACTCATCAGTTAAGAATCATACTTTCAAGTCTTCATTCCTTTTCCTGTTATTCTATCTATGCTCTTCTCACCTTTAAAATTTTTTTTAAAAAATCTTTTATCTGTAAATGGACACAATATCTTTATTTTATTCATTTTATGTGGTGCTGAGGATCAAACCCAGTGAGGCAAGTGCTTTACCACTGAGCTACAGCCCCAGACCTGTCTGATTATTTTTTATTGTGTTGGAATTTTTATTTGAAAGATTGTAGAAGCAATTGGAGGCCTAAAGTAATATTGGATTTCTCTAGAGAAGTCTTAATTCTGTGAGAGAATGAACCACTAATTCCCTATTTGCCAGGTTAAACAGAATTTGAATTTCAGGTGAGTAATGCATTTAATGTAGGTTTGTCCGAAATATTGCATGAGTTATATCTACACTAAAAATTACATAATTATTTATAATTCAAATTTAACTGGATATTTTGCATTTTTTTTAAGAGAGAAAGAGAATTTTTTTAATATTTATTTTTTAGTTCTCAGTGGACACAACATCTTTGTTTGTATGTGGCGCTGAGGATCAAACCCGGATTGCACGCATGCCAGGCGAGCGCGCTACCACTTGAGCCACATCCCCAGCCCAATATTTTGCATTTTTATTTGCTAAATCTGGCAACCCTAGCCATCAGTTGCTTATTGTATATGATGAATTAACTTTATCTCCTATGCATGTAGAATGACATTAGTTATGGGAGAATTAAAAAAATAGTCACTCAAATAGTTTTCTTTGTTCTATAAAGAAGAAAGAGAAAACTGATAGAGAAGACTGAGAAATGTTGCTCTAGGGAATGCTTCTGGAAGGTACTTGGGAGTACTAGTAATTCAGTATCATCTTAATATAATTTCTGGGATTGAAATGGTTTGAAGTTAGGCTTCATTCCCAGTGAGAGCTGCTCTACTTTTGTCAAAAACTTCATTTAGCTTTTCTTCTGCCTCTTTCTGAATTGTCAGATGCCCTCAGGGAAGATGTGGCCTAAATGCTAGGGTTATATCTTTGAATTTTTGTATAGAACTTCACCTTATAGGTTTTAACTATCCTGCTAGCTCTCTGATGCATTCAAGCAGATTTTTTTAATTGTCCAGTTTTTCAAGTTGCCTTCAGCAGGAGAGTTGACCTAAATTACTTAATCTGCCATTGCTGAAAGCAATGTACAGTTTTAAAACCTCAGAAGAAAGGGCCATAGTTGAACTGTAGGTCAGGATATAAGTAGCACAAAAAATACTCTCTTAGGAAGGAAGAGAAGCATATATTTTATACTTAATTTTAGACTGTGTGCTTAAAATATACATGTTCTGAAGGAAAATGTAAAATTAATCTAAGATATTTTTATCCATTTGGAGACTCACAAGCTTGAGTTTTAACCAGTTAGGAAACACTATTACCACTAGGATTTTAAAATAAATAAATGAATATATATATTTATATAAATATATATATATATATTTTGTAGATGGACACAGTACCTTTATTTTATTTATTTTTATGTGGTGCTGAGGATTGAACCCCATGCCTCACACGTGCTGGGCAAGCGATCTACCACTGAGCTACAACCCCAGCCCTAACTGCTAGGATTTTAGTTATTTTGGTTAACATGATCTAATTTCTTGGTAGAATGGGAATGCGGTAACTTTTTTTTTTTAATGATAAAGTTTTTTTTTTTGTGTGTGTGTGTGTGTGGTTGTAGATGGATAGCATGCCTTTATTTTATTTATTTTTAATGTGACACTGAGGATCAAACCCAGTGCCACACGTGTGCAAGGCAAGTGCTCTGCCACTGAACTACAGCCCCAGTCCTGAATTGAGGTAATTTTGAAATAGTATTTAAGCCAGAAGATAGTAATGCTGTCTTCATATGTTTTCTGACTCGCCTTCTTAAGAGTACATTAAAATAACTAACACAAACTGATGAATTGGAGAATTGGTTGTCTCCTGTGCGGTCATCTATGTTTCTGGTATTTTGTGGTTTTGTCAACCATTTAAGAAATACATTATCATCCATTTTCCAGAGTTATACATTAATACATGTCATAATTCATTTCCAAGTAGCCTTTTTTTAAGTTTTCATTTCTGTGATTGTCATGGGTTAGTTCTTCAATATTGTTGTTAATTTCTGCTCCCAAATAACAAACATATCTATAGTACATTAACTCATTTCCAAACATACAATCATTGTTTAAGTAGGATTAAATATTTTTGTTCTTAAAAGTGTTTTTCTCCATAGAGAACAGATTTTCTCTTTTGATGAACAAATCTTTACAAGTGACATTATAAAATAAAGTATTAAACTTTAAATTTTTTTTCATTAACTATAATAAAAGTATTGTAAGCATATCTTTAAGTTTGTATTTCTAAAAATTCTTTTAAAGACTTATGAAATTGCAACTGCCCTAGAAAATCAAAGCCACAAGATTCGGTATTCAGATACAGTGGAAAATGGATCAATCATATTTTCTCTTTCTGGTATAGTATATTTGCTAACTGCCTTGATATAAATTCTAATAATTTTTGCAAGTCAGTAGTCATGTGATAGTTAACATATTACCTTTAGGGAGAGGTGAATGTGTTAAACTGTTGTTGCTGCAAAGAAGCACAGATGGTCAATTACAGAATACATTCCTTTTTAGGTTACAGTTGTTAAAACTGAAGCAAGGGGGCTGGGGTTGTGGCTCAGTGGTAGAGTGCTCACCTAGTGTGGGTGAGGCATTGGGTTTGATCCTCAGCACCACATAAAAATTAAAATAAAGGCATTGTGTCTACCTATAACTAAAGAAATATTTTTTTAAAAAAAGAACCAAGAGGGCTGGGGATGTATGTGGCTCAAGTGGTAACGCGATCGCTTGGCATGCGCGGGGCGCTGGGTTTGATTCTCAGCACCACATAAAAATAAAATAAAGATGTTGTGTCCACCGAAAACTGAAAAAAATAAATATTAAAAAAATTCTCTCTTTCTCCTCTCTCTTAAAAAAAAAAAAGAACGAAGAGAGTCTGACGGAGGATGGGAAAAAATACTCACCTTGGAACTAAGATGAAAATAGAAATGCTACTCTCCCAATAATCAATCGATAATATTAAAGTATGAACTGTATTGACAAGAGGCCAACATGCATCAATGGTCAAAATCTGAATGCAAAACCAAAATGAGATATTTTGTCATGATTTTGTATGAGAATTTACTCAATAGGTTATAAGTAAATATTAAAGAATTGTATGGGGACAAATAAATATTCCTGAAATCTTAAAACTGTACAACCATGAGTCATGGGCAAAGTACAGGAATTAGGATAAAAGGTTGGAGAGATGGGAAGGGGCAGCTTCACCTGTGCTTGAGAAATAACAGAAGTCATTAAAGAGATGGAGATAAAGGATTTTATCAAGAAGGCTGTAAACAGACCTTTACTATAGCAGAGGTTTTGGAAAACTGGTGCTTTCAAAAGCTCTTAAAAATAAGACCTCCAGGCTGAAAGTGTTCGAGTCTCAAATTCATTTCATCTGATTGAATAGTCTCCTCCAGGTAGAAGTAAAGTGTTTTTGGTGACATACTATATGTTCTTGCCCTTTGTATACATTATTTAATCCTTTTGACAGGACTAACAAAGGGTTATTATTCTGATGTTACAGAGGAGGAAATATATATTCAGAGGTTATATAAGTTTGCTCAAGCTCATCCAGTTTTTATATAATCATGAAGTCATTTCCACAGATTGTCGTTACCACATCTTTTAAAGAACAATAATTCAATCAAGTTTTCCCCCTAGGATTATTCTTATGTGCCTCATACTATTTCAGAGATCCAAGATATCTGTTGAGTATATTAATTTATATAAGTACTTAAGCTCTGGTAGAAAGGTTTCTCCAACAAGAAATGATTGAATATTTGCTTAAGACTACCCTTTCTTTAGTTGATTTCTAGCTTTTAAAAGTCACAGGGAGGGCTGGGGTTGTGGCTCAGAGGTGGCATACTTGCCTGGCATGTGTGAGGTACTAGGTTCGATTCTCAGCACTGCATAGAAATAAATAAAGTAGAAGTCTATCAACAACTTAAAAAAAAAAAATCTTAAAAATAAATAAATAATTAAATAAAAGTCAGAAGAGATTCTGAATTGCCGAACACATGAAGGTGCCTGGAAAGTGGTGGGCCCAGAGAGGACAGTGAAATTCCATGAGACCTCATCTGAGACACTTTGTTGTGTGTCTTTTCCATCTGGCTGCTTACCTGTATCTTTTGGAATGTACTTTCTAATAAGCCATTAAAAAAAAATTTTTTTTAAGTAACATAAAGGATTAACTTTTAAAATACAGTCAAGCTTTTAACTAAAATTAGGCATTACCCTCATATGGATAGTGCCTTATCTGGAAAACACTACTATGCAAATTATTATTTTACTAGAGTACTTCAAAGAACTACCTAAATCATTTTTGTTAAGAATTGTTATAAAAAAAAAAGAATTGTTATAATTTCTACTCCTTATGAGTTTAGGGTCTGGATATTTTGTTATATCTATTTTTGATTTTGTTGAGTTTACAAATTTTGCTCTATATGACAAATTGACTTTTACCTTTCCTAGGAGTTGCATTTTTATTAATGGACGCTAAAGAATGCATTATGTCAGCTGAAGAAATATTTATAAACAAAATTGAGAAGTTTATTAATATTCACAAAAATAGTTTTTTGGTTTTGTTTGCTGCCCTCCATGGGCCTGAAGAATGGAAACTGATGTTCAGGATTCAGCAGAGGTATGAAAAACAGCACTACAGGGTTTTTTTTTTTTTTTTTTTTTTTTTGCTTTTTTTCCTTTTTCTTTTTTACACTGTATTGTTTACTTCAGTTAGCAATTCTTAAAGGGAGGCCTGAGTTTTGTTTTGCTACCAGATAAACTTTATGGGCTCTTTTTGGGAAAGACTTATGGGCTTTGGGAAGGACTTCTGGGCTTCTTCTGCAAGACTAAACCAAAAGTGAGCCCTTTTTAAATTAAGTTAAATTCTGGGTATATTGCCACTTCAAATCCCGTGGCATTAGTTGGAAATAAACACATAATGAATAAACACTTTACAATTGAGATTCATGTCCTCTTTACACCTGTTTAAGAGAGCAAATGCCAGTAAGTTATGATCTCTGTAAAATACCAATTTTTTTTTTTTTTCAGATTCCTGGGAAGTAACTTACGGATACTTCCAGTACACAACACAGCAAATGCTATTAGTCTTATGTGCACTATTGCCAAGGTAAGTCACATGGGAAAGAAGACATGTTTACATACAAATACTAGTATACTTTTAGGTTTTTAACTTCAAATTACATGCCCTTTTAAGCAGGATTGACAACTACTCAGCTTCTGTTTACTCAGAGAATTTGCTATTTCATGCTTAAAGCTCTTTCCCAAGCCTGAACTCAGCTTCTCCTCATCTTTTGTGGTAGCTACTATCCATTTGTGAATGTTTGGACCAAAAGAACATTTAGCTGTATATGTATCATCTTCCTTCAAACTTTGAAATATATATACTGCCTAGATTGCAGTCATGAATTGAATACAAACATTGTTTTATGGAATGTTCTCCATAGTTGCCCACTTTCTTTTCGTATGTGTACCCAGATACACAGAACTCCCTTAGGCAAAGTTAGGTCTTCCTTTTTTTTTCTTTTAAATATATTTTTTTAGTTGTTGATAGGTCTTTATTTTATTTATATGTAGTGCTGAGAATCAAACCCAGTGCCTTCACATGCCAGGCAAGTGCACTACCACTGAGCTCCAGCCCCAGCCCAGGTCTTCCTTAGTCTTAAATTTAGAATGTATCCCCTATCCTATTCTGCTTTTCAGCTATATTTGAAATTTGCTGAAGATGGAAGTCAGGTGTTTTTCGTATTACTCTAATAACACATGTATTTTTTAAATTATAGGTGATTCAGAGATACTTGCTGAATGAATTACATTTAGGTATTTTTTTATGTGACTGAAAAAGATAGCTGGGTTTCTGTAAGTAATGCTGCATGTTTATATCTTCTTCCAGACTACCTCCAAACCATACATAGATAGCATCTGCTATAGAATGATAACAACTAAAGCTTACATCATAGAACAAAGTCCTGTTTGGAAAATGCTTCAAAAGATAAAACTGGGTGGAGATGCAATTAACCCGAATTAAAGTACCAATTGTAAGCATCATTTTGGAAGACTATCACAAAAATTTTACCTGTTAAATTCTAATGTTGAAATATATTCTTTAAAGATGTTTATATTGATTTAAAATAATAATATGTATACAATTAAAAGTAATTTTACTTTAGGAGTTTTGTTGAATGATTCCTTTAATTAATGTATAGAAAGTCATTGGTACATACTTATAAAACTTATGGGGCTGGGTCAGTGGTAGAGCACTTTCCTACCATGTACAAGGCCTTGGGTTGAACTACAAAACAAAAACAAAACCCATGCAATTTCTTAATAATACAAATTAAGCTGTATGTGCAAACATGTAGGAAAAAATATGTTTTTCTAATTAGCTCCTTGGACTAAAGGAAGATTTGTGTATATTTTTTAGGTTTTCCACAAGGGCAACTGTTATTCTAAAATTAATCTTTGCAGGTACTTTCACACTGTAACTGCTAGAGAGTTGGTGACGGAACTCTTCCTTAAGACTGCTTTTGAGCCCGGAAAGAGGGAAACTAAGAGAAACAATCAAATGTTCTGAACTCAAAATTTCTTACTACACTTTTACAGTGGTATGGTATCCAACTCGACACTAGGAGTTCTAAATGTTACAGACACCTACTAGGCAGAAAGTGAATCTGTTTTTACAAACTCCCTACATAAATGAATAAAGCATTTTAACATTTTATGAAATGTACAAAATTATTAGTTTGTATTGGATTTTCAAAAGCAATATTTTAATTTTTTAAAACCAAAGAATACTAATCTATAATGTGTCATTATAGAAACAGACAACTGAGAAAAGCTAGTATTTTTTCTAGTAAAACTGTTTTTATAAAAGGTATTAAATAAAGCATATGTACTTTATTAGTTTTTATTTAGAAAGTAACACTTTTACTTTATCCCAACATTTTCTTCAGAGGTAGACTTTGTTTTTATTTCAATGAGTTCTTCTACTCGAGCCAGAACACTTTCAATCAAATCAAACGTGAAAAGAGCTGAATGTAGGACCTGTAATGCCAAGAAAATTAGTGTTGCTCATGCTGCCTTTACAACAAAACAAAAGATTTCATCTTGATATAGCTTTAAAAATTTTCAAATCACCTTAAGTTGCATTTCAGGGGGCATATTAGGGATCTCTTCTCCACCGACAGTTACAGAACAACGATCCTTAGACTTCTGGACTGCTGTAAGAGAAAGGAAAAAAAAAAATCATGTCATACTTAGCCATTAAAATAACTTTCAAGAGCTAGGTGCAATGGTGCACGCCTGTATTCTCAGCAACTCAAGAGGCTGAGGCAGGAGGATTGCAAATTTCAGGCCAGCCTCAGCAACTTTGTAAGGCCCTGTCTCAAAATTAAAATAAAAAGGGCAGGGGATGTAGCTCAGTGGTAAAGCATCCCTGGGCCTGGGTTCAATCCTCAGTACCCCCCACAAAATAAATAAGTAAAACAACTCTCAGATTTTAATAATACATTTATAAGCTACCTTCATCATTAAAAAATGTGCAAGTTATTTGTGTAAATTATTGAATCTTAACATCAGCTCTAAGAATATTTATATTGAATTATAAGCAAATAAAAGTATCAATTCTGTAACATGTGAATTAATGCTTTAGATAAACATTATTTTGTCATGTATAGGATGAACTTTTCTTTAGAGTATAATCTGAATTATAGTCATTATAAATCTGAAAAAGAGAAAATTTCTAGTAATGCCTCTAAAAATATCACCATAGATATATGGAAGAGATCACAAGATTATTATAGCAGAATTTCTGACAAAGTAATTTTGGATCTAAGATTCTTTCTCATAATTTGTTCAGATTTACTCAGGAGTGAGATGGGGGAACTGACCTAGCAATACAGAACAAAGTATGATAGCACTCAAAGGGTAATACTTGCAGTACAACCACACTAAATCTGAACTTGAGCTTTAAAACAAAATATGCTTCAACTTGGTTTAAATTTTCACTAACCCAATTTCAATAGTAATTGGCTTATAGATCAACTAAGAATCATTTTAATTAAAAATAGAATCACAGCTGTTGTGGTCCCTTGTTTGGCATAAGTTAATGTACAAAAAAGTGTTCTTTTTGAGTTTGGTAGTTCCAGAATTTGAGAAACTTAATGAAAATAAAATTGCATATTACTAACCTTGGCTGTTTTCTTGGCTATTTTTAATTTCTGCTTCATAATGTGCTTTTGACATATTAAGTCCTGTATGAAGTGGCTTTAAGAAATTATTCTCAATCTTTCCAAGTTCTGTCCATAATCCAGTCTGTTAGGAAGAATTAATAGAAGAATTAGTAATTTGATTCAATACTTACCAGTTTCCTATTACTAAACATGTACTCAAGAGTGGGAGAAACAAAAATGAATGAAACATGATCCTTGCTTTTCAAGATAATTTAATGTTTAACACTTTTATACCAAAGCTGATTATGTTATATGATTAACAGTTGAAACAAAAATATACATAGGGCTCTATGCTCATTATCATTGCGGCTGCCTTTGGCTAGCTCCTACTTTTGAGAGCTCTAATTTTTATCCAATGAGAAAATTATCTGATGCTAATTTTACATGGTTTGAAACATTTCTCTTCCCATACAAACCATTCCATGATGACTCTATCCTAAATATTCAACCCTGGGCTCTTCAATTTATATCCTTGCTACAGATCAAGATGATTTGTTTTCTCTCCTATTGATGGACACTTTAAAAAAAAAAAAAAAACAAATATAATTTGGCAGCTTAGGGTTATGTTGTCTCATATCTGAGAAGTTTGCATTTCAAGATCATTTCCAGATACAGTACTAAAGGAGGATATTAACAAAGTCTTTATTTTTAAAAGAAGGGGATGAAGAAGAAAAAGAATGAAAATCCACTGGCATTATTAAGTTTCTAAGTACTCTTTATACTGGAAAATATCTTAGGTAAAAGAGCAACCCAGTTACCCTAACTATAAAAATGAAATGGACCACTTGAAAAAATATTTTTAAATGAACTTATTTTGAGCCAAGCATATATAAAATTTTACTTATAATCCTCCAGATAAAATCTATCACACTTACTTACATTACACAATTGGTAACATTAGTAACTGTCACATTTCCTTTTCATCTAAATCTGTTCTTTTCATTTGCCCGTGTGTACACTGCTAAGAAAAGTAGAGTTCTAGGGAAGAACTAAAAAAATTCAAAACCTCAGAAATATGCCTATTATTTCATTTAACATCTACAAATTTATCTTGGGGAAATAATTAAAGATGTATGTTCTAATGATTTTACTGCAGAGATGGCTTTTTTTAAAAAAAAATGTTTAAATAGTGAAAATTGAAATTCATGAAAACATTTCACAGCAGAATGGTAAGTTCTGGTACATTTACGTAATGGATAACTACACAGCCAATAAAAAGCACTGTTCTTCAGTACATATTGGTAAATGAGGAAAAGGTTATACAGCCGTATAATTCCTAGAGTATGACTTCATTTTTATTTTTCAAAATGTTATAGATGTGCCAGCAGAGAGTCTAGAAGGGCATATAGGTATAATATCAACAATGTTTGATGGAATTTTGATTACTGCTTTTTACTTAATTATCCTATTTGTTTTCCCCCCAGTACTGGGGATCAAACCTGGGGCCTCACTGATTCTAGGCAAGTAGTCTACCACTTATTGAGCCATATTCCCACCTTAATTATTCTGTCTTTTTAAAAGCCACAAACCTGTTTTTAGTGGTGTAATTTAAAAATTATTTTAAATACACTTCTAAATTTCCATCAACACAAAGTTTCCTTAACCTTTTTATAGAAAACATGACTTATACAGTATTATAGCTGGATTTTCTTCAACCACTGCAGTCCCACAGAATAAGCATATTAATGTATCACATGTACCCACTGCTCTTGTCTCCTATTTTGACCTCTCTTCATCCAACCACCCCCAGCCCCTGCTTTTTCCTTTAAAGAACTTCTCTGTCTACCTCCTTCCCTTTAACCTTCTCTTTTGCCTTCACCTCTAAGCTTACAGGTGGAACATACTACCACTGATGGATTTCACTTCTAGGTAGGTTACTGATGACATTCAAATACAAAGTATGTAGATAACACACCCTTTAAATCCACATTTATCTTTATCAAAATAAAACATTTTCTCATATTTAAATAAAAACACTAGATATGGTTGAATTCCCTTTTATTCAAGAGGTAGTTATTATCCAGACTTGCATGGTTAGCTTCCTAATGTCTGTATCACTTAAAAATACATGACCGGTTTTCATATACAATTTTTATACAATACTGTGAATAATCTTGCTTCAGTTTCCTTTTTTTGTTTATGTTGTACTTTTGAATTATGCTGTATCTCTAATTTTTAAATTTTAATTGGCATATAGGAATCCTGGTATATAATTTATCCTGCTACTATTTTTTTTTTTTTTGTATTGGGGATTAAGTACCCAGGGGTACTTAAACACTGAGCAACATCCCCAGCATTTTTTGTATTTTGAGACAAGGTCTTGCTAAGCTGCTTGGGGCCTCACGAAATTGTAGATGCTGGCTTTGAACTCGAGATCTGCCTGCCTTGGCCACCTAAGCTGCTGGGATTTCAGGTATGCACCACCGCACCTAGCCTGCTACTAATTTTTCAATATTTCAAACAATGCAGCACTGAAACTGCTGTTTTCTTTTTCATACAGGATAAAAGTTTTTCTACAGTAGTACTTTTCAAAATACTTCTACTATGACCCACAGTTGTGATGTTTCACATCACAATTCAAAACACTTTTATTTATATAGTTGAAATAAAAATCTACCAAAAAACTTTCCTATATGTAACACTGATATAATTTTATTAATATATAAATATAATGCAGAAAAAACTATCATTCAAAAATAAACATTACAGCAGATTTTTATTTAATGGGTGCACTTGCTTATTCATGGGGAGTTCTAGCCTAGTGCAATATCGAGCCTAATCTTGTTCTACTGTTTTTTTAAAGCCAGATTTATTTAGGTATCACTTATTTACATTAAAATATACTCTTTTAGCTATGTAGTTCAAAATAAATGTATACGTCATATAACCACCACCATGAATTTCCATGACCCCAGAAGTTTGTGTCCTTTTGTTATTTTTCCCTACCCCCAGCAGCCACTGATTTTTGTTTTTGTAATTTTTGCCTTTTCCAGAATATCACATAAATGGAATCTTAAATTAGCCCTTTGTGGGTAGAGATGATTGACAATGATGATTCTAAAATTTATATGACAAAAATAAAGGACCTATAATAGCCAAAACAATTTTGAAAAAACTTGGCAGACTTGCATTACTTGAGTTCAAGACTTAGTACAGACGAGGGTATGTATAATTCAATGGTAGATTTTGTGCTTAATGTATGAGGTCCTGGACTCAATGTGTCAGTACCAAAACAAACAAATACTATTAAACCACAGTAGTCAAGACTATGTGGTACTGATAAAAACAAAAAAAAAAAATAGACATATGAGGACTGAACAGAACAGAGTCCAAAATACAACTCAATTCATTTTTGACAAAGGTATCAACATAATCCAACTAGTTTGGGAAACAGTCTTCTTAACAAATAGTGCTGAAGTCAAAAGAAAATTCTTTTAATTCATACTTTATACCATATAAATAATTTATTTGAAATGGATCGCAGACCTAATATAAAACTTAAAATTAAATCATTTCTATAAGACATTCTTGGGCTAAGCAAATATTTCTTAGAAAGGACCCCTCCAAATAGGTAACATATGTAGTACAGATATGCTGGACAAGGATAATTTTGGGCTACTCAGAACATTGTATAATTTAAAACTTACAAACTATTTATTTTTGGAATTTTGTATTTAGTATTTTTGGACTGTGCTTGATTATGGGTAAACTGCAGCTGAAGGAAGCAAGATGGTGGGTAACGGAGGACTACTATATTATTTGTTTTGGTATTAAGGCCCTATCTTCCCAAATAGACTTACAGTAGCAGTTATGACAATTCTTTTTCTACTCTTTGAAACATATAAGATTTGAGTTATCTGTTTCTTGAAAGTGTGATAAAATTATCTGATCTTAGGTTTTATTTTTTTTTTTAGTAGATGGTGCTATCAAAAAAATTCCATTTCACTAAAGCTTTCAAATGTACTTATACGTTGTCCTATAATTTTTTATTTTTCTGTTTGTACTTATAGTCCCTTTTTAATCAACAGATTATATCTTCATGCAACTTTAAACAATCATACCAGAAAATTCATTTAATAATCCTTTTCTAATATAAGCATTTTAAGCTGGAATTTTTCTCTACCAATGCAGCTGCATTCCACAGTTTTTATTTAGTTTTAGTTAATATTACCATCTATTATTTGCAAATGATACCTCATAAAAATATTTTCATGCATAATATGTGGAAGTTCTCAAATTTCACTATGTTAGTTAAAAATATAGATGTCTTGCTTTACTCAGAGGTTTTCACTGAATAGATACGGAGCTGAATCCAGAAATTTACCAAAAACCCCATTGATTAGGATCATATGCTGAGAAATAGTGATCTAAAATGGCAGTATCCAATGCCACTTAAAATTTCAATAACCACAATGGCTATTGTCTACTGTAATGAACAATGCAAATCTAAAAGGTTTTTAATATTAAAACCTTGTTTTCGATGGTGATAATTTGTCTTAATACACAGCCCATAACCATAAAACTTCAGGTAATAAAAACACATACCAGAATTAGGTTAAAGGAAATTTGTTACATATTCTGTTCAGTATAATTCTACAAATCTTC
This sequence comes from Marmota marmota marmota, assembly GCF_001458135.2. Classification (NCBI taxonomy): domain Eukaryota; kingdom Metazoa; phylum Chordata; class Mammalia; order Rodentia; family Sciuridae; genus Marmota; species Marmota marmota. Next base: position 6,937,696 of record NW_026000076.1, on the reverse strand, counting down.
CCTATGATGAACTGTAATATGTAGGAGTGAAGAAGCTATGAAAATAAGAATATTTTCTGTCTTACATTAGGTTACTGGATCTCTTAAAAAAAAAAAAAAAACACTATAAATGGATGGAACTTGAGACCATTACGTTAAGTGAAATAAGTCAGTCTCAGAAAGTCAAGGGTAATGTTTCTCTCATGTGGAAGCTGGAGAGGAAAAAGTAAAGATGTGGAGGCAGGGATCTCATGAAAATCAGAGGGAGATCAGAAGTGGAAAGGGACCCCAGGGGGAGAGGAGAGGAGGGAGGAAGGAAGTCCTAGGAAGTGATGTTGGCCAAATTATAATGTTATATTGAGTGCATGTACGAATGAATATGTAACAAATTCCATCCTTATGTACAACTATAATGCATCAATAAAAAATGTGGAAAGAGGGGCTGGGGTTGTAGCTCAGTGGTAGAACACTTGCCTTGCATGTGGTGAGACCCTGAGTTCGATCCTCAGCACCACATTAAAAAAATAAGCAAAAATAAAGATGCTGTGTCCATCTACAACTAAAAAAATATATTTAAAAAAAACGTGGAAAGAGAAAAAAAAAACAAAGGAAAATAGAATATTAAGAAAACACTATTAAAAAAGATAAATGGATTGAGTTAGAGAAGACAATGCTAAGTGAAGTTAGCCAATATCAAATAACCAAATGCTGAATATTTTATTTGATATAAGGAGGCTCATTCATAGTGGGATAGGGAGAGGGAACATGGGAGGAATAGATGAACCCAAGATAGGGCAGAGGGGTTGGAGGGGAAGGGAGGGAACATGGGGTCAGAAATGATGGTGGAATGTGGTGATCATCATTATCCAAAGTACATGTATGAAGACAAGAACTGATGTGAATATATTTTGTATACAACCAGAGTTATGAAAATCTGTGCCCTAGATGAATAAGAATTGTAATGCATTCTGCTGTCATATATAAATAAAAAAATAAAAAATTTAAAAAATAATTTAAAAAATTCTTTTTCCTTTAAGAAAATGTTTTATTTATCCTTCATTCTTGAAGATCAGTTTAAAGGGCTACAAAACCACAGATTCATATTGGGTTTTTTGTTTGTCTTATCTCAGAATGGTAATTTTGTCTTTAAGCTTCTTTCACTTCAAATAAGACATCATTCTTATTGTTGTTCTTCTGTAATGTGTCATTTTTTCCTCTAGATTCTTTACATGTTTTTCTCTTCATCTGTAATTTTTAGTTTGATAACAATGGTTCTCAGTGTGGTGTTTCTGCTGGAGATTTACTGGATTTGTAAGTTAATGTCTGTCCTTGATTTTGAAAAATACCTGGCCATTATGTTTTGGAATATTTCTCTTTTCCTTCTGAGACACTGATTACTCTTGCCATAAGTCACTTGTACTCATAGAGCTCAGATGTTATGTTCCATTTTAAAAATCTCTTTTCCTTCTGTATTTGAATTTTATAATTTCTTTTTTAATTTTTAAAATTCCATTATTTATTTGTTCTAATTTGTTATACACAATGGTAGATTGCAATTCATTTTGTATTATACATATAGAGCACAATTTTTCAAGTCACTGATTGTACACAAAGTATTTTCACACCATTCATGTCTTCATACATGTACTTAGGGTAATGATGTCTAACTCATTCTACCTCTTTCCTCCCACCTTGCTCCCTCCCTACCTTTTCCTCCCCTTTACCCTATCTAAAGTTCCTCCATTCTTCCCATGCTCCCCCCTCCATTGCCATTATAAGTCAGTATTTTCAAAGAAAACATTCGGCCTTTGGTTTTTGGGGATTGGCTTACTTTCCTTAGCATTATATTCTCCAACTCCATCCATTTACCTGCAAATACCATGATTTTATTCTCTTGTAATACTGAGTAATGTTCCATTGTGTATATATACCAAAGTTTCCCTATCCATTCATCTACTTAAGGGCATCTGGGTTGGTTCCACAATTTAGCTATTGTGAATTGTGCAGCTATAAACATTGATATGGCTGTGTTCCTGCAGTATGCTGTTTTGTTTTTTTTTTTTTCAAAAAGAGAGAGAGAGAGCGATAGAGAGAGAGAGAGAGAATTTTTAATATTTATTTTTTAGTTTTGGGCGGACACAACATCTTTATTTCTATGTGGTGCTGAGGATCGAACCCTGGCTGCACGCATGCCAGGCAAGCACGCCACCGCTTGAGCCACATCCCCAGCCCCCTGTAGTATGCTGTTTTTAAGTCCTTTGGGTGTAAACCAAAGAGTGGGATAGCTGGGTCAAATGGTGGTTCCATCCAAGTTTTCCAAGGAAATCTCCATACTGCTTTCCATATTGGCTGCACTAATTTGCAGTCCCACCAGCAATGTATGAGTGCGCCTTTTCCCCCACATCCTCACCAACACTTATTGTTGTTTGTATTCTTGATAGTTGCCATTCTGACTGGAGTGAGAAAATCTTAAGAGTAGTTTTGATTCGCATTTCTCTAATTGCTAGAGATGTTGAACAACATTTCTTTTATGCATATCCTCTTCTGAGAAGTATCTGTTCAGTTCGTTGGCCCATTTATTGACTGGGTTATTTGTTTGTTTTTTGGTGTTAAGGTTTTTGAGTGTTTTATACATCCTAGAGATTAGTGCTCTATCTGATGTGCTTGTGGTAAAGATTTGCTCCCATTCTGTATCTATCCACCTCACTGGTTATTTCTTTTGCTGAGAAGCAGCTTTTTAGTTTGAATCTACCCCATTTATTGATTCTTGGTTTTAATTCTTGCACTATAGGAGTCTTATTAAGGAAGTTGGGCCTAATCTGGCATGATGGAGATTTGGGCCTACTTTTTCTTCCAGTAGGCTCAAGGTCTCTGGTTTAATTCCTAGGTCCTTGATCCACTTTGAGTTGAGTTTTGTGCATGGTGAGAAAGAGAGTTTTAATTTCATTTTGTTACATGTGGATTTTCCCAGCACCATTTTGTTGAAGAGGCCATCTTTTCTCCAATGTATGTTTTTGGCGCCTTTGTCTAAATATAGGATAACTATAGAATTTCTACACTCCATTTTCAAGCTCATTTACTTTTTCCTCTGCATCCCAGTTTAATGCTATACTTATCATCCCATAAGAATTCTTCATTTCAGTTTCCTTCGTTTTTATTTATTTTTACCTCTAGCATTTAATGTGGGTCTTTGTGTCACCATTTTTCATTTTTCTGTTGAAATTATTTTTTTACAATTTTTATCTATTTTAATTAGTTATATATGACAGTAGAATTGCACTTATATACTTTGATATATCACACATAGATGGGATATAATTTCTCATTTTTCTGAGTATACATATTGTAGAATCACATTGGTCATACAGTCACATACATGCATAAAGTAATAGTCTGTTTCATTCTACTATCTTTCTTATTTATCCCCACATCCCCTGTCTTCCCCTCCTTTCACTTCCCTCTACCTATTCTAAGGTAATGCTTTTTTTTTTTCTGCATTACAATTCTTAATACACATATATATCCCAATTTTTGTATCTCTGTATATAAAGTATGTTGACACCCAATTCAGGTCTTTGTACATGTACTTTATATAATAACATCCATCACATTCCACCATTCTTGCTAATCCCCTGCCCCGTTCCTTTCCCTCCCCACCCCTTTTCCCTATTTAGAATTCATCTATTCTTCCCATGCTCTCCCTCCCAATCCCACTATGGGTCAACCTCCTTATAACAGAGAAAACATTCAGTATTTGTTTTTTGGGGATTGGCTGACTTCACTTAGCATTATCTTCTCCAACACCATCCATTTACCTGCAAATGCCATGGTTTTGTTCTTTTTTAATGCTAAGTAAAATTCCACTGTGTATATATCTTAAATGTCTAGGAAAAAAAGTAACTTGCAATTGATGTAATAGTTCTGAAATCTTTTCAGTTCTAAGCCTTAACTATACATTCCAAAATCTACTGCAGACTCTCTTACAAAAGGAAGAGAAGGTATTTCTATACCACGATTAAATTTATTTCCAGAACAGACAGGGAACTTGGAAAGAATACAGTCAACCGTAATAATGAAGAGAAAAAAAAAAAAAAAAAGGACATGATCAAGAACCAGCTTTCCCCCTTCTCCTACTTGTATATGTCTTCTTATTTATAAAGTAATACTGCAGAACTTCTGCTACTTGTAATATTATTGAACTTTTATCACCTGAAGTCATTTGGCACTGCAGATACCTCACATGGGATATATTTGTATTTATTTATTCATTTACTTATTTACTTATTTTTGCAGTATGGGGAATTGAACCCAGAGCCTCCCACATGATAGGCAAGTGCTCTAATGTTGAGCTACATGCTCAGCACCAGGATATGTTTTAATCTTGAGGAAAGAACAGATTATATAGAATTATATATGTATTATTATGTGAGATATCTGTACTTTTTTCCTAAGTAAAAAGAATATATGTATACGTACATTACACAATAGAATTTTTAAAAATTCCTGCTACTTATGATTTTTGAAATCTCATTTCTTTTGACCCTGCTTTTACTGTACACATTACAATCAGAAACTATGTAGGAAACTTTCAATGGGCAAGCAAGTGGATGGGTAAAAATATGAGTAGACAAAAGGTAAGGTATAGCATAATTATGGATGTGCATTGGAATTATTATAATTCAAAACAAGTAATAACTATTTAAAGATACTCCCCAATAAGGAATATTTGGTATAAAAATTAAGTTGGTTTTTATATTAGATATGGAGCATGACTTATGCTGTAAGATTCAAGAAAAGATGTATGAAACTGAGGTATGGGATAAAGTTCTTGACACAATATAGGGAGACAGTCATGAAATAGTAGGGTGAGGAGGGGAATGTCAAAGAGTAAATTAGTGGACAATAACTTGAAATGACAGGAAAAGAAATGGATTATTATTCAATTATGAATCACTTTGCTGTCTTTGAATGATTCTGTTCTTATTTAAATTTCCTGTATATCTTTCTGACTTTTAAATTTTTCATCTGACTAGTTAGCCTCTTGACAAATATCCTATCAAAAATAGAAACTGGGAGGAGTCTGAATAAAATGCCCCATTATTTAGTATGACAAGAATATAATTTTGTTTTTCCTTTATCCAAAACTTCTTAAAAATTAAGAAACTGCTTTTTTTTTTTTTTTGGTTGTTGGGGATTGAATCCAGAGCTTTGCAAATGCTAAACATGTACTCTACCACTGAGCTAACCCACAGCTACAGAAGCTGTCATTTTTTTGATTAACCACAGGAGACAGATTTGCTTCTCATTTTATATATATGATGTATTATAATTGTACATGGGAGAAACATTGCCATAATGCACAAGCTCTTAAGCTGCCTCAAAGACATCAGATTGCCATCTTGGATTAGTTTTTTTTTGCTAATTTCCCTGGTATGATAATTATGTAACTTATGTGGCCAAAATTTAGAATATTTCATCCCTAAGGGAAAAAATTTTAAACCATTAAATAAGAAGTCAGTTTTATAAACTGGTTGTATCTTTTTTTTCACCATGAAATGTTCAAGCCAAATCAAAGTGAGTATTATCTGTGGATATCAAAGCAGACATTGTTCAGTGCTAAGCTACTCTTCTTCTCTAGGTAAGAACCTATTGCTGCCTCTGTATTATATTGTACATCACACCTAATAATCTGTGTGTCATAATCACCAAGATTCATTTTCGCTGGGTACAGTGGCCCATGCCTATAATGCCAGCAGCTTGGGAAGCTGAGACAGGAAAAGGATGGTAAGTTCAAAGCCAGCCTCTGCAATTTAGCACAGCTGTGGATGTGGCTCAGTGGTAAAACACCCCAAGTTAAATCCCCCAGTACCAAAAAAAAAAAAAAAAAAGATTCATTTTTTTTTTTTACTGTTAAGCAACTTAAATCATCTCTTACATAGGTTAACAATCTTTCCTGATAACTAAAAAGGTAAAAACTCATACCTTACCCTAATTATGGACACCTTCCTGAAACCTTAGGGTCTCTTCACTGCTGCTGAATCTTATGCTGTAACTTTTCTGTTTTTACCACAAGTTCCTTTAGGAGCCAAGATTTTTGTGATTTCAAAACTTCTGGCCACTGGAGTCTTAGCCATTTCTACATTTTCTAGATGTGTATCCTTGTGCAAGTTAATGATTCTTCCTGTACCTATATTATCACTGAAGAGGGAAAAGTAAAGAATAAGTGTTGCATCGCACCTGGCCAGAATAGTGGCTGCCTGTGGCAGGGATAGGACGGAGGTGGAGCAATGAGGTCAGAATTACCTGGGAAGGAGCATAAGGGAACTTCTTGTGATGATTAAATGTTCTCTATTTGATATGGATTTGGATAAATCAATCTATGTATTTGTTAAACTCTCAGGCATCTTTACATAAAATCAATTTTTTCATTCTCCTTATACTTGTTTTTAAAAAAATAGATTAACAACACATAATTAAGATGGTTATAGTTAACAGAAGTGACACATATAAGGAAAGCAATTATTAGAATAGGGTAAGTAGAAGGGAAGGAAAAGGTAAAAGCAAATATAACTTTTCTATGACACATCTTCCTCAAATAGTCTTCTACTTATTGAATACTTCAAATGAAATGGTATTTTTTAAAAAAATCCAACTTCCTACACATTATCCAAAAAGTGCTATTAACAAATTTAGTTTTAGTGCTGAAAATACTTCAATTTATCATGTATCTTTTTAAAATGCCATAATTTTACATGGTTCAGGCTTAAATCATGAACTATAAGGTAGAGGAAACTGAACAAGTCACCCAAATATAAGTTGAGTTCCACAAGGTTACAGTTAACTTAGGATCTGCAACTTATCTACCCAACAGACCTAAGTGCATCTAGGAAAAGAGCAGAGGCACAACAGAAAAAGCAAAGGGAAAATTAACTTGGATGTGCAGTGGTAAATGCTCCTGGGAATTAACTGCAGGTGGCAGAATAAATTGTTGGCACTTTATCCCAAACTCTGTAGCTGGTTAAGATATTAAAAATTGGCTTAAGTAGATACTAATTAAGAAAATCTGAAACATTCCTTATGAATTTTTAATACATTCTTTCTTTTTCAAATAATTCACTTACCTGACTGTTATTTTCATTATCTTTGATAACTAAATATCTCAATAAATTTAATGAAGCCATAATCCTGTTAATTAAAAATATAATTTGTTACTTACAGTATAATTTTATATAATCAACAGCAATTTCAATGCACAAAACAAGTTAAAAATCTTGAGAATGTTTTTATAACTATGGTTGTCATTAAAAACTATTACCATCATATCTTTTGGAGAAGGACTAACTTATTACTCGATTTGCATTTAAGCTCACACCAATGCAACTGTGAAAATTACTATTCTCTGTGGGGTTTTTTTGGGGGGGGCAGGTGTGTACCAGGGATCAAACACAGGACCTCATGCATGCTAGACAAATGCTTTACTTCTAGAACATTGTTATCTTTAATATTTGAAAGCACTGTCTTGATTTCTAGATTTTAAGATTCCTTTTGTTTGGGCTGGGGTTGTAGCTCAGTGGTGGAGCACTTGCCTAGCATGTGTGAGGCACTAGGTTTGATCCTCAGCACCACATTCAAACAAACAAACAAATAAATAAATAAAAGATATTGTGTCCATCCACAACTGAAAATACTAAAAAAGAAAAAAATTCCTCTTGTTTGTAAATGCTTAAAAATATTTCTCAACAGCTAGTATATCAAAAGTGAAACTACATGATTTATATGAAAAAAACATCAAAATCAAAATACATAAACTTTTTATAAATTATATACACGAGGTTCTTAATTTTTAGTCACAAACATTAGTTGCAAATCTCTATGGAATGCTGGATACATTAAAGGTATAAAAGTAGAGTATTGGTCATTCTTAAAAGAGATTATATTGTTTTTACACATCAAATAACTTAAATACAAAAATCTTTACTTAACCCAGATCATAAAATCACAGGAAAATATATTTTATTAGTTTAGGTAGTTTACTATTTGAACCTTAGTAATGGTCATCTCACCTATCTGAGTTTTGCAGTAAATCTGTTTCAGCACCCTCTGGGAGAAACAGTACCAAATCTAAAAGAGAAATCAGCTGTGGTCCTGTAAACCATTTGTTTTTTGTTTTCTGAAAAGCAAAAGAAAAATTGGGAAAGGTTTAAATAATAGCATGATAAATTGTGTTTTTCTAATACCCTGATGCTGTAAGAATAAACTATTAACACATTTAAAATGTATATCTATATTTTTTTTAACTTTAACTTTTGATACTTCTATTCACTTTCCAAACACCTGAAACAAACACTGCTCATTTGAGAATATTGGTGTTTTCTGTTTGCTATATGGAAAATACTGTAAATTCACTAATACATGAGACAAGTTTCCATTTACTTTTCAGAAGCATATGACAAAATGTCATAATTTTAGCTCAAAAAATTAATACAATTTAAATTTAGAGTTAACAAAACTTCAAAATTGTTATTTTTTTTTTAAGAATAGAAATAGGGAAAGAATATAGCTTAATACTAAAGAAAGAAAAAGACTAGGGCAAAACCCCACATTGATATATTCCCAATATTAATAAATTAATTGGAAACTGACACCTTATCTATGTTCTTACCTTAAATGACAAGTCAATCTGATTTTTGATATTTTGAATAATAAAGGCCTCCACACCTGAGTGATTACTTGTATTCAATAAGCACCTTGAAAGCAAAAATTACAATGTATGAAATTATTCTGAACTACATTACAACTAAATGATGATGAAAGTTTTGCAAATTTAAATGGGCCATGTTTTATTTCTAGGGATATAAAATCCATAGTGAAGATCAAGCAATTACAAAGCCACTTGTAATAGTTACTGTTCTTACTAACTAGTAAATTCTATTTATAACTGGATATTTCCAAAATTATAAAGTTCTAGTGTTTTAAAATTATACATCTAGAGCTATTCTCAACTGTGAATAGTGGAGATTATTAAAATTGTAAAGTTCTAGCAGGAGTGTTTCAACCTCAGTTTAATCTTTTTAAAACCTATTTTAAGTTTGGAGTACTCCAATTAATTGAACTGAACTATATATTATATATATGGATATATATGTATCCAAAATATTTGATAAACCTCTACTTGTCACAGATTAGACAATTATAATATGGCTTTTAACTAGAGTTGAATTATGTGTAAAACATACTGAAATACTATATCCTATAATAATTACATAATATTAACTTGATTTTTAATCAACCATAATACTTAACAATTAGCCATGCCTGATACATACCTAAATAAAGTATATTTGCCTTGTGAATCCAACTTGTTAATATACAGTTGAAGCATAGCTAAACTCTTTTTCCTCTAAAATGGAACAAATAAAATTGTTACATAAAATGAATAAAAATAAAATTATTTATCAAAATTTCTTATTATAACTCATTAGTCCCCCAAATGTACATACCAATGTCTCAATGGGACAAAGTGTCATCACTTTGACTAAGCCCTGGAAATTAAAAAAAGAAAAATTTAATTCTGATGTAAATAGGTTATAGTGACTACAAACAAATACATTACCAATAGTGAATACTAAAAATTCAAAGAAGTGAGGGTAGATTTATAAGTAAATTATTTTTTTCCTTTCATTCCACTACTATTTCTATAAGGAAACTTAACTATAATCGATTTTGTAATTAACAGAGTGAGATGTTACAAAGTGTGTTTTTAAAAGTGAATGATAAACCAGGCATGGTGTTGCAAGCCTATAATCTCAGCGGCTCAGGAGGCTGAGGCAGGAGGATTTCGAGCCTCAGCACAAGTGAGGTGCTAAGCAACTCAGTGAGACCCTGTTTCTAAATAAAATACAAAATAGGGATAGGGATGTGGCTCAGTGGTGAGTGCCCCTGAGTTTAATCCCTGATAAAAAAAGTAAATGGTAATTTTCAAATATATCTATAGAGTGGCAAGAAAATGAAATCAAGCATGTAGAAGAAATGGAGTACATTGCAAGGCCCTGACTGATCTTAAGAAATAATTTAACTTGTTATTATTTAACTTGTTATAACTGATATATTCCATCTTAATATATTAACAAAAGTCATGATTTTCTATTTAAATATTAAGAAATGTCAACAGCTAAGGACTTATTTGGATATTATAACCAACAAAGAGTACTAGGCAAAATAAATGCAAGGAGGGAAAAACAAAATGTTTTTCTAGTAGTGAGTTAGTAAATGCTTCAGATGCTTCAGAAAAACTAAAGGAATTTCATTTTCAAGAACCCTATAGAGGCTGGGGATGTGGCTCAAGTGGTGGCGCGCTCGCCTGGCATGCGTGCGGCCCGGGTTCGATCCTCAACACCACATACAAAGAAAGATGTTGTGTCCGCCGAAAACTAAAAAAATTTCTCTCTCTATCTCTCCTCTATCTCTCTTTCTCTCTTAAAAAAAAAAAAAAAAAAAAAAAAAAGAACCCTATAGAAACAAAAAGTATTCAACAAGAAAGTTAATACATTTTCTCTAGATGTTATGGTATCAACTATGGTAGCCACTAATAGATATTTAATTTCAAATTAATTTAAATTAAATTTAAAATTCCTGAGTCCCATTAGCCACATTTCAAGCATTCAATAAGGCTCCTGGCTTTTCTACTGTATGATACAGGTAATTACATTTCCATCATTATAGAAGGTTCTATTGAATGGCAATACACTTGAGTTTTCAGAGGTAAAGAAAGTGGCAGAGGAGGAACTGGAGGGATCTTTACCTTACTAAAGTATAGGAATGTAAGGGTTATTTTCAAGTTACAGTGTATGTTTTATTTACCTGAGGTACAGTAAGAAAACTCTTGATTTCTAAGTACTGGTAAAGTATACTGTTGTCTTCTATTCTCAATAAACCATTCTCCAGCAGTTCCTACAGATTAAAATATATGCAAGGTGAAATCAATAGCTGTGTTGACAAGATTTGTATTTAAATTATAATAGAAGAGGTTAAGGATGTGGCTCAGTGATAGAGTGCTAGGCCCTGAATTCAATACCCAGCACCACCAAAACACAAACAAAAAAGTATGCATTCACACACACAAGTATTTGTGTGTATAAAACAAACAAATCTTACCAATCCTTTGGAGAAAACAGACTCTTCTGTTCTGGAAGAGAATATTAAAATTTGTCAATATGGCTTTATAAATTGTTTTCAAATGATTCTTTAGGAAAAACAAATGTATATCATTAAGGATAAATTTTGTTGAAGAATTAGTGAAAATTCTTCATCTCCTTTAATATCTCTTTTGATTTGGGTCCAAATCTGACCAAAACTACCTGCTCAGAGCCTATTTATTGATAGCAAATCAACAGATTTTCAATAGCAAGTGCTAAGAAATAAATTATAACTGATATATTCCAGTTGGCTGTTCTATAAATTTTTTCAATTATTTTTATACAAAAAAGAATTAAATATTCCACCTGTGATAATACTTTTTAAATAATTAATCATTATTAACTAAATATTTAAGATCTTTGGAAAACCAATTTCAGGTTCCAGGTTCTTATTCTAGCCATGCAACTAGTTAGAAGTGTTATGTTTTCGGTTAATGACTAAATTGTTTGGAAATATAAATACAGAACTTAAGCCAGACACAGTGGCACATGCCTATAATCCCAGTGACTCGGGCAGCTGAGGTAGGAGGATCATAAGTTCAAAGCCAGCCTCAGCAACTTAGTGATACCCTAAGCAACTTAGAGCCTGTCTCAAAATAAAAAAATAATAAGGGCTAGGGATGAAGTTCAGTGGTTAACACCCCTGGGTTCAATCCCTGGTACCAAAAAAAACAAAGATTCAAAACAATACATATTTTCATTGTATGAATAACAGAAACTAATGAAATATAAAATCATTAGGGCTTATATATTACAGAAAATGTATAGAGTCTATAACTACTTGTGCCAGGAGACCCTTGAAATTCATGCCTTAGAGGCTAAGGCTTTGGACATTTGCCATGTTACAAATCTTGCTTCACCTGGGAAGAGATGGAATTGATAAACTGTCACTAGTGTTAATAGAGGAGAGCATTGCAAGGCCCTGACTGATCTTAAGAAATAATTTAAGTTGTTATAGGGAGAGAAACCATTTAGAGTTGTGCAAAATACTTAAATTTTCTGTCTGTAGAAATTATGCATACCTGTTACCCTGTAATTTCTTCCTTTTTTATAAAAAAAGAAAGTCTTCTTTCTTAGCACCTCAAATGAGAAAAACTATAACTGAATATCACTGCCAATGATCAAAGTTAAAAACTGTGAGGTTAAGAAGTCTACTTCCTTTTGATATAGTTTACATTGCATCCATGAAGCAAAAAGATGAACTTCTTGTATTGACTGACTCTCCTTAGATGGAGAAGCCTGCAGTGGGGTAAAAAATTACCATTTTTTTGAAGTAAGGTTAAAAACCTTAGATAACTGGAAAATCCCTTATTAAGAAAAAGACTTAATAAATATTCACTTCACTGTTTTATAAAATAATCAATTAATTAGGGCCTTGTGAAGAGAAGGCCATCTCCCTGATCTTGACAAGGTTTATCTCAACACTACTATTTAATCCTGAGATACCATATAAATGATCTTACCTTTGCAAAAAGACTTCAATATGCCCCATATTAAACTGCAAAAGGTATGATGGGCTAAAATAGAAAAAAAATGATGTATACACACATATTTATAAATTTTAATATACAGTTATAGGTTGAATTGTATTCTCCCTTAAAAAGATATGTTGGAGTCATAACCTGTAGTACTCAGAATATGACCTTATTTGGGGTAAAGCGAGGTCTTTGGGTAGGCCTGAATCCACTAATGACTGGTTTCTATAAAAAGGGAAATTTGGACAGACATGTACACAGGGAGACTACCATATGAACATGAAGGCAGAGAACAGGGTAACAGATCTATAAGCCAAAGAACACCAAAGACTGGGAACAAACCACTAGAAGCTAGAGGCAGAGGCATGAACGAGGCTCTCCTTCACAGCCCTTGGAAAGAAACAACCTTCTGAGACACGTTAATCTCAGACTTCTAAGGTTCTAGAACTACAAGATAATACATTTCTGTTATTTTAATAAACATCTAGTTTGTGGTACTTTAGCAGCCTTAACAAATATGCATATTTCATAAGTTATTGTAATATGATAGAATATGATACTTAAAAGTAACCATGAGTAGTACCTAGCCACCTGCCCTGCTTATAGTTCTGGGAGGCACCAAAAGCTTCAAAACCAAGACCAGTTTAACACTTTTGACTCTTGTGCCCACCATTCCCTTATACAGATTTTAATATTCACCTCTTTTTATTTTAACATTTCATCTGGGCTAGGATTGTAGCTCAGTGTTAGAGCACTTTCCTAGTACCTGGCTTTAACATTATAACCAGTATCATTTAGAACTAATAAAAACAGCCTTTGTTTATACTTTATTTTAAATGTACTAGTGTGTTAATATGCATATACTGGACATTAGATAAATGAGAGTTTGATACTTTTAGAATACATGAATAAACCAAATACTACTAACTCTTACCTTAAGACCATTGGAAGCTGATCAATACTGATGCCCTGAACAAATACTAGATATGCCAGAGAAGCCATAGAGTCTGCTAATTGTTTGTCTTCTTCTTCCTCAACTTCAAGGTAATCCCAAGTCCTCTTTTTCCTTCCATGATTAAAAATAATTTTGGGGAAAGGGTGTCCAATAGCTGATAAAAACCCCTGTGAAATAGGTTAAAAAAGGAAGCTATAGCAGGCAAGACTCGAAGGTGCCCTTTTATCCCATTTACACACACTGTATAATCTCCTCCTCTTGAGGATGGGTAGGACCTGTAAGACTTGTTTTAACCAAGATAATATGGATGTCACTCCCATGATTAGGTCATATGTCAAAAATGAAAGGATTTTTGTAGACATGATTAAGGTTCCCTAATCAGTTGAGGTCTAAGCCTAACCTCCCAGAGTCAGAAATTCTCCCTGCTGGCTTTAAAAAACTGAGCTACATATTACAGGAGTACCTATGGAGAGGCTTTTGTGGCAAGAGGACTACAGGTAACCTCTAGAGGCTGGAAAGCAGTCCCTGGCCAATGGCCAGCAAGAAATGGGGATCTCAATCCTACAGCTTTAATGAGATGAATTCTACCAAAAACCTGAGGAAACTTGGAAATTTATCTTTTCCCACTGAAGCTCCTGATAACAATGCAAGCCCAGCCAACAACTGGCCTACAACCTGAGAGGCTGAGCAGAAAATCCAAGCTGTAGATTCTTGATGCAAAAAAAAAAAAACAAAAAAAAAACTGATAATGTCTGTTGTTTTAAACTGCTAAGTTTGTGGGAATTTGTTACACAACAGTAGGAAATACAGAAGCCAACAACAAAATCATTTTACATAAGCATTTATATGGTTTCTAAATTAATTCATAATCATAATTAAAGGCACACACACAAATGAGTTGTCAATGATATGATTGCTAGATGAAGGGCTCTTTTTTTAAAAAAAATATTTATTTTTTAGTTGTAGTTGGACACAATACTTTTATTTCACTTGTTTATTTTTGTATATGGTGCTGAGGATCGAACCCAGGGTCTCGCACGTGCGAGGCGAGCACTCCACTGCTGAGCCACAACCCCAGCCCTGAAGGGCTCTTTTAAAATTTTTTTTCAGTTGCTGATAAACGTTTATTTTATTTATTTATACGTGATGCTGAAAATCGAACCCAGTGCCTCACACATGCCAGGCAAGTGCGCTACCACTGAGCCTCAGCCCTAGCGGCTCTTTTTTTAAAATCCTATCTACCTAAATACAAAGTGGTCCAGAAGAACACACATCAGTGCCAGCAAGGCTTGAGAAACCATGCTAACATCTCAGGTCATATAAATTCTCAAGTCATAAAAGACACATCTTTGCATGAGAGTATAGGATCACAGCTTTAAAGCTTTATGCTCAAGAAACACAAAATCAGCTCTATGCTCTTAAAACTATTTCTAAGTCTAGTATCTGAAAAGCACCTGACCTTCAAAATCCATTAGAATTGATTGACTAGTTTCTTTCTTTCTTTTTTTTTTTTTTTTAAGATGGAGTCTTACTATACTGCCTATGCCGGCATAGAATTTGGGGATTCTTCTGCCTCAATTTCCAGATTAGCTGGTGTTTTACAGGTGCATGCCACCATGCCTGATTCACTGGAATTAATTTTGACTGTACTATTTACTGGCTATGTAACACTGGGTGAGTTACTTAACCTCTCTAAACCTCCACTTGCTTATGTAAGAAATAACATAATACCTATGTTAAATATTTACTGAGCATCTCCAAAACAAAGTTTAAGAAACTTAAGGTCACACAAAACTAACATACAGAAGTTAAAAGGGAATGAATGACAACAACAGTTAAAGCAGAATGAATACTGACCTTCTATATATGTCCTCTTTTATTCCAAAATTCTATATATTTACTCTATTCACTCTTTTATTCAGTGCCAGGCACTGAGCCTAACATTGTAAAGAATTACAAAGCTAAATAAGACTTTGCCGGCCTTTGGGGAAATTAAAATCTGTCAATTCCAGATGGTTCCATTAGTCATTTCAGAACATAAAAAAGAACCATGAAAAATCATCTTCAGCCATAAGAGACTGTTATTTAGCTAACAGATGCTAAATATAGATTGCTGTACTGATTTTTCAAAGCCACACATTCTTGTTATAGCTACAAGATAAAAAGCTTATTACATTCAGATTCTCATTGTCTTTTTTGGGGGAGGGTACTGGGGATTGAATTCAGAGGCACTCAACCACTGAGCCATATCCCCAGGCCTAGTTTTTTTTTTAACTTTTTTATTGTGGGTTGTTCAAAACATTACAAATTTCTTGACATATCATATTNTACCATGCTGTTTTTGTTACTATTGCTCTGTAGTATAGTTTGAAGTCTGGTATCGCTATACCGCCTGATTCACACTTCCTGCTTAGCATTGTTTTTGCTATTCTTCCCCAGGCCTATTTTGTATTTTATTTAGAGACAGGGTCTCACCGAATTGCTAAGGACCTCACCATTGCTGAGGCTGGCTTTGAACTAGCAATCCTCCTGTCTCAGCTTCCCAAGCCCAGTTTGTGCCACAAAGCCCGGTCTCACTTTTTTTTTTAGTTATAGATGGACTTGATACCTTTATTTTATTTATTTATTTTAATATAATGCTGTGGATTGGACTCAGTGCCTCACATATTCTAGGTAAGCACTCTACCACTGAGCTACAACTGCAGCCCCCAGTCTATCCTATGAGGAATATTCCTATATGGCAGCCTTTGGGACATTCATGCACTTCTATACCAACAAAAAAAACTGTGCCCAAGTAAGGATTGCTGAGGTCAGTCAATGTAGTCACACCACACTTACCAGTACTTCTCCAGCAAACAACAAATGAAACATTTCATTTCCTACCTCATCTCACCTCTACTTCTTGACTGCTTTGTGTTTCTTCACTCCTGGCCCTTTCTATTTGAACTGCTCCTCCCTCTGAGATCTGAGGATTACTTTTCTATACCCTAAACCTCTTCATGGAACACTTGCTCTGCCTTATTGCATTAATTAAATTGATGTCATTTCTGGTGGGAAGAACTGCTCATTCTCTCATACCTTTTATACAACAGGGCCAGGAAGGCAGGGAGACACAAATAGGTACGTTAGTATTATCTTGGCTCTTTCTGTACTCTTCAGCAAAATATGTTTTCCTCTGATGCAGAAGCTGTACTGTCCTTTTCTCTGTCATGTGTTGACTTCCTGATCATTTACTCACATTCACTGAAGATTATGGCATTTGCTTACAATTTTTTCTCTATCCAATTCCTGTTATGATGCTGGGAAAGTTGAATGTTCATGTAGGTAACTCTTTACAAGAGGCCAACCTCATTTCTAAATACTAATCATCTTCAAGTTCTAATCCATTTCAGCACCTAATCCTATTCTGAATCTCTACTAACATTTGGAGTTGTTTCACACCAAATACCTTAAACTTCATGATCTAATTTTCTGACCAAAACCTCTTATTCTGTCTCTACCAGTCTGCTTTTCAGCCTAACTTCTCTAACCCAGTGATCCCTTCATTTTAACCTACCTATCCATCCACTTTTATCCTATCTCCTACTTCTTTCCCTAATCATCCTTGATCACTTGAACTATCTGCATCCTGTAACTCCTTCATCTGCACCTATGCAGTAAAAGGTCGACTTAAAAATAACTACAATCCACCTTTTCTACTTTAACACCCAGGTAAGTGAGTACTACTATAGAAATCACACAAAAATACAGACTGTTACCCCTATAGTTGTGGTCTCCAACAACACTTGCATGGTTTTCTACCATCTCTTCCTCTCCCCTCAAGTACTCCAAACCTTTGACTGGTTTCCTGTAGCTTTTTATTCAACCCTCATTTCTATGCCCTCATTTTTTAAAATGTATTTATTCTTGTTTGTTATATATGAGAACTCATTTCAATTCATATTACACATATAAAGCACAATTTTTCATGTCTCTTGTTGTACACAAAGTAGAATCACACCATTCACGTCTTCATACATGTTCTTAGGGAAATGATGTCCACCTCATTCTACTGTCTTTACTACCCCCATGCCTCTTACCTTCCCCTTTGCCCTATCTAAAGTTCATTCATTCCTCCCATGCTCCCCCATCCATCCCCATTATGGATCAGCATCCTCATATCAGAGAAAACATTCAGCATTTGGTTTTTCAGGATTGGCTAACTTCACTTAGCATAATATTCTCCAATACTATCCAATTACCAGCAAACACCATGATTTTATTCCCTTTTAATGCTGAGTAATATTCCAAATTGTGTATACAAACCACATTTTTTTTTTTTAATCTGTTTATCTACTGAAGGGCATCTAGGTTGGTTTCACAATTTAGCTATTGTGAATTGTACTGCTATAAACATTGATGTGGCTGCCTCATTGCAGTATGTTGTTTTTAAGTCCTTTGGGTATAAACCAAGGAGTGGAATAGCTGGGTCAAATGGTAGTTCCATTCCCAGTTTTCCAAGATATCTCCATACTGCTTTCCATATTGGCTGCACCTATTTGCAGTCCCACCAGCAATGTATGAGTGTACCCTTTTCCCTCACCAACACTTATTGTTGTTTGGATTCTTTTTTTTTTTTTTTTAAATATTTTAGTTGGACACAACACCTTTATTTATTTTTATGTGGTCTGACTGGAGTGAGATGAAATGAATAGTTTTGATTTGCATTTCTCTAATTGCTAGAGATGTTGAACATTTTAAAATATATTTGTTGATTGTATATCCTCTTCTGAGAAGTGTCTGTTCAGGTCCTTGGTCCACTTATTGATTGGGTTATTTATTTATTTTTTTGGTGTTTAGCTTTTTGAGTTCTTCATATATCTTAAAAGATTAGTGCTCTATCTGATGTGTGCGTGGTAAAAATTTGCTCCCATTCTGTAGGCTATCTATTCACCTCACTGATTGTTTCTTTTTGCTAAGAAGCAGCTTTTTAGTTTGAATCCATCCCATTTATTAATTCTTGATTTTAATTCTTGTGCTATAGTAGTCATATTAAGAAAGTCAAGGTCTAATCCAACATGATGGAGATTTGGGCCTACATTTTCCTCTATTAGGCACAGGGTCTCTGGTTTAATTCCTAGATTCTTGATTATGCCCTCATTCTTGAAGAGATCATCTCTTTCCCCTAGAAATTCAAGGCTATAGAGTTTGATTTCCCTAAATTATAATATCCCATTTCTGCTACAAATTTCTTGACATACATATTCATTTTTATCTCCTCCTCTTCAAGCGTCCTCTTATTCCTTGATCCTGTGCCCAGATGTCTGCTCTTGGGCCATGTCTTTTCAGTTATCCCAATAAACACCTCTCTTTTCTCCTCTGATGGTTTGTACCTTATTTGTCTATAAACATGCTCAAACCTTCCCACCTCCTGTCACTTTGCTTCCATTGGCCCAAGTTTTCTAGCTAATGCCTCTTCCCTTCCTTATTCATTCAGACTCTTTAAAATAGTACATATCCTTTTTCTTATTTTTTTTTATTCTGTTACTCATTCCACTCTGATTTTTGTCTCCAGCACTATACTCGAAAAACTGTTCTTGCTAAGATTATCAATGCAATCTTACTTTCTAATCCAATGGATGCTTTCCAACTCCTACAGGATTTCTCTGCTACATTTAATAGTATTGATTACTTTGTTCTTCCTGAAACCCCACTACCCCAGTTTCTGTGATATTTCTATCAATTTTCCTTTTGATCTCTTTGATGGGTTCCTCCGAAGTGGTAATAGTCTTTAGGGTGTAGTTTCAAGCCCTTTTCTTAGGCTGAACTATATATATATATATATATATATATATATATATATATATTTTTTTTTTTTTTTTTTTTT
>NW_026000076.1:6893203-6914804 GCF_001458135.2 Marmota marmota marmota | reverse complement strand
GTGTGAGGCACTGGGTTCGATCCTCAACACCATATAAAAATAAATAAAATAAAAGTATTGTGTCTGTCTACAACTAAAAAATATTTTCTTAAAAATATTTTTTAGTTTTAGGTGGATACAATATCTTTATTTTATTTTTATGTGGTGCTGAGGATCGAACCCAGTGCCTCACACGTGTTAGGCGAGCACTCAACCACTTCAGCCACAACCCCAGCCCCTAAAAAATATTAAAAAAAAAAATAATACTAATTCAAGTATCCTGTTCTTTAACTTTTTCCTTTTTTTTACTTTAACTTTTACTTTTCAATTTACTCCAATTAGTAACTCCAACAATTTGTCAACCACACCACTATCTTCAACTAATTAATACTGCATTCACTGTGCTCAATTTATGTCCTAACTTCCCTCTTACCCAGGAGTTAAATTCCATTGTAATTAAAGTGATCACTTTGCTCAATCCCTTGCCCTTCTCTTGCTTTGTAGAACTCACTAGTTCTCAAAATCCCAATCTAATTAAATCTAACTTTCCTCCAATGCTACACCTGCACAAACAAACATGACTGAAAAAAGCCACAGAGCCAATGATGGCTCTCTTGAAATTCATGACTATTAGATTTAAGTACACATTTTTCTATATTTCAGATCATGTCTCTGATACAGAATCTTTGCACAGCTTAAAATACTATTGGATACAAGAAGCCAAATTGTTTTACAATAAAACTTATTTCTGGAGCTACTCTGATAACATTTTTCATGACCTTTAAAAATGAGGAATTTGAGGAACACAGAAAACCATTTCTAAGAATTTCAAGTATGCAAAGATTTAGTTATAAGAATACTTATCACAGACTTAACTGTTAAAAAAAAAAGTTGGAACTGTTCATAATAATGAAAAACTGAAAATAATTTAAATGCTGACTTCATGATTCAGATTAAATAAATATATTATATTAAATCCACATCATATAATACTAAAGCCAATGGAAAAGTAATATTAAGAGAAAAAAATAGATCACAAAAATGTGTGTGTGTGTGTGTGTATAAATATGCTTAGGCTTTGTGTGTATGTGTACATAGTACTGGGAATTAAACCCATTGAGCCACCATAGCCCTTTTTATTTTGAGACAGTCTCACTAAGTTGCTGAGGCTGGCCTTGAACTTGCAATCCTCTTGCTTTGGCTTTTCTTTCTTTCTTTTTTTTTTTTGTGTGTGTGGTGCTGGGGATTGAACCCAGGGCCTATCCCCAGCCCTCTTTTTTTAAAAAAAATTAATTAATTTAATTATCTGTTCTAATTTGTTATCATGACAGCAGAATGCATTTCAATTCATAATACACAAATGGAACACAATTTTTCATTTCTCTGATTGTACACAAACTAGAGTCAACCATACATGTCTTCATACGTGTACTAGGGAAATGATGTCACACAGGCCACTTGCACAGGCCTCTTGCCTTGGCTAAGAAAGAATTACAGGCGTATGCTACCAAGCCTGGCAAATATGATAGTCTTTAAGAAATGTATATATTGAGGGAGATGTACAAGGACACAGGCAGCCAGGACAAGATATTGAGTGAGGATGTCCAGAGCAGGGAACATGGAGACGGTCTTCTGATGAGGTCAACTTCCTGCTTGACAAAGTGGTTTTGGACACAAGCAGGGGACCCAATCAGACTGATACTTTCACATTTGTGCTCCTAAGAGGGGGACCCAAGAGATAAACACATGGACAGAGGAGGCACCGATCACTAATAGTGAGAAGACTGTGGGAGGGGGTGGAGACAAGGAAAGGAGGAAATTCCAGAGACCTTAAAAAGAACAGGCCAAAACTCCCCCACAGAGTCCCAGCTCTGGGGCCCTGTCTCTTCAGAGAAGTCTATCTCTCTACTTCTGTTGCTTTTGCAATAAAACTACTTCTTGCTTGCTATCTCTGTGTCCTGTTCTTCAATTCTTCGCTGAATGGAGACAACGAATCCATCACCTCTAGACAGTAACAATATGCATGTACATTTTCTTATATAAGAATACATAGGCAGAAAAATTCTGGAAGGTGTTAATAGTATTTGTCTTTCTGTAGTGAAATTATAACTGTTCTATTTTTCATCTTTTTTACTTACCTATATTCTACAAAACCACGTATTTCTTTATTAATAAATTATCAAGGGCTAGGGTTGTGGTTCGGTCACCTGGGATGTGTGAGGCACTGGATTTGATCCTCAGCACCACACAAAAATAAATAAACAAACAAACATAAAATTAAGGTATTTATTGTGTCCGTCTACAACTAAAAAATATATTTTAAAAAATAATCAATTTACATACACACATATAGTATATGAGAACATAAAAGGATAACATTTAAGTTTATAGCACATTTTGTAGATTAAATTAGCTGTACTTACTATTATCTCAGATGCAAAACATCTAAAAGGATCACTTCCAGCTTCTTCAGATTGTTCAAGGAATTGTGCTGTCAGCAAAGGGCATTTCAAGCTTTTGAAACAACTAAGGCATGAGAAATAGGTTAATTAAGAAATCAACACTTGCCTAGTATAAAATGCCAATTCTTCATATTTAAGTTAGTTTTACATGAAAAGTAAAATAAGCACTGCTATGGTCTGAATGCTTATCCCCTCCAAATCTCATGTTGAAATGTAATTGCCATTCCAACATTATTAAGAGATAGGATCTTTGATAGGTGATTAGTCCAGGGCTCCACACTTACGGGAGGAATTACTGTTGTTATAAAAGGGTGAATTCAGCCCCCCTGTGTCTCTCCACCCTTCTGAGATGACGCCTCAAGGCCTTCACCAGATGTTGGTGCCTTGATCTTCAATTTCCCAGCCTGCAGAACTCAGAGTCAATGTATTTCTATTAACTATAAATTACCCAGTCTCAGATATTCTATTACAACAGCACAAATGGACTAAGCACCAATAATTCAATGCCTATAAAATGGCTGATGAATTATCTTATTAGTAATTGAGAGAACATGAAAAATACCTTGCTAGACCCAACATAGTGAAATTCATTTCTATGTATAGACTGTTCCAGTGGATTCTGAATGTTTGAGAACTAACCAGTGCTAGTCCAAGATGTTTTATTCATTAGTTCATGTTTTCATAAACTTTTATTTCTTTTACTTAGAAAATCAAATTTTATTCTGTGATTAAGCCTTTCCTATTTCCCTAAAATCTTTTCTTTTATAAAGTAATGGGTTTCATAAGTGGTTAAAAAAAATTTTTTTTAATGTCCTAATCCGACAAAAATAGAAAGCTAACACTAGCTAAATTCTCCAAGATTTAAAAAAAAAAAAGGTTATTAGTCTATGTAATTAAATAATCTAGTTTAGTGCTGTCCTATAAATATAATGCAAGCTCCATTTTTAAGATTTCTTAGTAGTCACATGAAAAATAATAGGAGAAATTAATTTTAATAATTTAACCCAATATGTCTAAAATATTTCAACACATATCAATATAAAAAAATCACTGAAGTATTATACTATGTTTTTAAAGAATATCAAATCTGGGGCTGGAGTTGTGGCTCAGTGGTAGAGCACATGCCTAGCATGTGTGAGGCACTATGTTCGATCCCAAGCACCATATATAAATAAAATAAAGACCCACTGACAACTAAAAAATAAAAAAAAAAAAAGGAGAATATCAAATCTTTGAAGTCCACATGATATGTTAGAGCACATCTTAATTTGGACCAACTATATGTCAAGTATTTTGATAGCCACATTGAACACTGCATGTTTAGTCCATAGTAACCCCGAGTAAATACTATTGTGTGAATACTTTGTTTTCATGGAGAGCTGAATGTTTAACTGTCTGCTGGTCCTTCTGCTGTTTTCACAGGGACAATAAAAACACAATTTCCTCACAGTGTAGATTCTTTTGAGTTATATGTATCTACTTCTCCACTTTCATTATTCACTATACTACAATGAATAAAAGCAGCACATAAAAGAATATGAAATAAATTAAATGAATAGACTTGGTTTTATTTATTTATTTTATTTTTTGGTACTGGCAAATTGAATCCAGGGATACTTAACCACTGAGCTACGTCCACAGTACTTTTTATTTTTTGAGATAGGGTCTCACTAAATTGTATAGGGCCTTGGTAAATTGTTCAGGTTATCTTTGAACTTGCAATCCTCCTGCCCCCTCCTCTTGAACCACTGGGATTACAGACATGCACCACAATGCCTATATTTTTTAAAAAATATGAATGACTCATTAAATGTCATGTTATATCAGCTTAAGATATAACAGTTTAGTCTTTTAAAATTCAAATCTAAAACTAGATTTATAGTTGCATGACAAATATAAAATAACTTAACAAAGTAAATTCATTGTGAGCTGTTTTTTAAATATATACTTACAATTTCAGTAATTCATCCTTTAATTTTTCATTTTCCTTGTTTTCTTTGTCATTAATAACTTCTTCCACAAAAGGTTTAGTGAACTCTATTAAGGCCTTGCAACATTGACAAAGGCCATAGTCATCTGTTTGTATTTGTTCTTTTGAGTATGGAACAGGAAGAAGAGATAATTGACTCCAAAGGGTAGACAATGCTAACCCAACTGAATATGCCTTATTGTTGCGAAGTTTCTGAATCACTACAATAGAGACCAGGTTGTTACTTGAGATAGCCTCATCAAGTATGCTAAACAAAGGACAAGAAATTCAATATGTACAATTATAAATACCTTCTTTCCTCACATTTTAACAACTCTGACATCAAGATGAAATATCCTAAGCTTAATTGGGAGTGCTTTTTTTTTCGCGGTGATACAGAAATTAATGAAGCATCTTAAAACTGATGCCATGAAATATTGTTTAGGTGTGTTTGTAACAGGTTACATACTTAAAACAGAAACACATTCTTTCCATGAGTGGTAAGCTATACAGTAGTGTACAAATGGGAGCTAGTATTTTTTTCCCAAGAAGATTGAGTGTTTTAAGTAGTATAAAACTCAGGAACATTCATTTTTAAATTGAATTTACTCTAATTTCTGATGCTGGGTCACTCTATCAGACTCTGAGATATACATATTTCCTAAAATGAAAAATAACCTCTTCTTATGGATAAATACTGTCTTGGTTGCTGAGATCCATTACTTATCAATTCTACTATTCCACTTAGCCATGGAGTCTTATCATTCCATATGACTCCTAGTTTCACTCTTCAGTCATACCTTTGCTATTCTTAATCCCAACCTTCCAAAATAGAGGCTGAACAGCCTGCTTGATACTATTCTTAACCAAGATACAAAACTACCACAATACTGTCAGACTGAGTACTGCAGACATCAGAGTAACCCTTTAAATTTGCTTCAAAGGAAAATTCTAGATATAAACCACAGGTAAGAAGATTAACCAGAAAGTTACAGGTTGTAATATAGCACATGAACAAATAGTATGACGTTCAACAAAGTGTTTACTGGGTAACAACACAACAGCAAGATTCAAATTGGCATTTGCTTTTATTAGTGTAAGCAGAATACTCAATAATTTGTCATAAATTTTACTTTGGTGTAGCATTGACATTGGGGGCAAACATCAAGGTACTTACACAAATAAAACAAGAACTACTTTGATAACAAAATGATAATTACCTGTTTGTAAAGGTTGAAGTAAAAGAAGAATAATTTGGGATATCTGTTTTCCAGAGGGCTCTTCAATCAGTTCAAGCAAACCCAACAATAATTCCTTTGGATTACATAACTATAAAAATATTCACAATTGAACCTGTTTAATACAAGTTGCATTTAAAGCCACATGATTACTATTTTAAAGAAAGCATATACTGAGAAAACACAATTATTTTTGCTTAACAGTAAAATGCTTCGTACAATTAGAAAAGTAGTGAATCACCAGAGCTCAGGTTTCCTTTGAGCTTCCGTATGCTGCTTTAGATTGCTTGAGCTTCCCACATAGGAAGCTTGAGCTTCCTATTCCATGTTGCTGGGTATTTAGACTACCTTAGAGTTTCCTTTTTACTTCCCAGACAGATAAAATTTTGCATTGCTTTCTGAATGGCCATATTTTATCACCTTGCTTGCCTCGTTGTTTTTTTGTTTTGTTTTGTTTTAGTGGGGGGTGTTGTTTATGTTTTTGCAGTGTTATGAATCAAACCCAAGGCCTCACACACGCTAAGCAAGCACTCCTACCACTGAGCTATATCCCCAGCCTATTTGTCTTGTATTTTTAAAAAACTCTCATAGTCTTCTTTTTCCAAATACATATTTGTATATACCTGTACTGATCTCCAAGTAGCTTCTTATAATGTCTTTTTTAACTCAGAATTTATTCTTTCTTAAAAGTTGTACACTGAGGGCTGGGATTTTGGCTCAGTGGTAGAGTGCTCACCTAGCGCGGGTAGGACCTGGGTTCAATCCTCAGCACCACATAAAAATAAAGGCATTGTGTTGTGTCCATCTACACCTAGGAAATAAATATTTTAAAAAAAAGTTGTACATTGACTTATAACTCAACTAGCCTTTTACCAATGGTCTCTAAAAATTGTGAGTCACAACTGAACTGTGTTCTACTTCCCATTCATACTTCTATTGTGATCACGTACAGTCTAGGTTTTTCATATTTTTAAGAGGATATGAGGGCTGGGATGGTGGCTCAGTGGTAGAGCACTTGCCTAGCATATGTGAGGCACTGGGTTTGATTTTCATCATCACATATAAATAAATGAATAAAATAAAGGTCCATCAACAACAACAACAACAAAAAAGAGGATATGAAAGGAATTTCCACAGAGAAAAGAGCACTGATATTTGATTTTGTTTCAATATTGTAAAAAAAAAAAAAAAAAAAAAAAAAAAAAAATCAATGTTGTCTTGCATTATTTCTGTAAAATACATCTATACAATAAGGGTACTTGTTAAAATACAACTTCCTAGGAAATGGAACTGCCCATCCAATTAAGTTTGGGCTTCTCCTCCTCCATGCATGTATAATATGTGAATTACACCCTATTGTCATGTAATCTAAAAAGAGCAAACAACAACAAAAAGACTGGGCTTCTCTCCAGAATTTTCTTCTTATATATCTTGATGAACTAAAAATTTTCTTATCAAATAAGAATTAGACATTAAAAATAATAATAATACTGCTGTGTGTTTTGACAAAGAGAACTTGGTTATTAACATACCTTTACCAATAAATCAAGCATCAGAAAATAATCTTTTCTTTTATCATCTTTATCATTCCATAAAAGGCACCGAACAACAGGACCAACAAGATTCCAGCCCATAGTCTTAATGATGACCTAAAAAAAAAAAAAAAATTCAGAGTAAAGCAAACACTGCCATCTACAGGATTCTCATAGTATGCTTTTCTAACTTGGCTTAGCTTAGAATTTACTTTGAAATAGGAAAAATGAGACAAGTGAGGCCCACAGCCGACTACTTCCTAGGGTTGGATGTCAACAGATATCAACATTTAAAAATAATTGTTAAGCTTTTCACTGAGATAAGGCAAAAGGGTCTTTACTTACTATCAGGGAACTTCGTTTTTCTCAGGATTTAAATAGTTCCTCTAATTAATTAATGCTTGAGAAGAGCAAGTACTTAACTTCCACAGAGAATTTTTGCTCTCCTGAGTCAAAGAAATACAGTCAATGCTTGTCAACCTTTAAAAGTTCCTGGAGAATCCCTGAATATAATCATTGTAATTTATATAAAATGAAAGGCTGTGACTTCATTAATTTTCTCTGCTTCTTTTTGCAAAGACATTTCAGAATGCTTTACCATTAGTGACTGGCATTCATTATTAGTCATTGATTTTCAAAATTACAAACAATATCCTTCAATTCTCTAGCCTGCTTTGTACTGCAACTCATCAACATTTACCAAGTATATAATACATAATATTCTGGGTGCCAAAAACAAAGCGAGAAATAGATCAAATAAGATCTGTATCACCACAGTTCACATTCTAGGGTGATTCTTTAAAAACAACAAGGGATGGGGTTGTGGCTCAGTGGTAGAGTGCCTTGCCTAGCATGTGTGAGGCACTGGATTCTATCCTTCACACCACATTAAAAAAAATCAATTAAAACAAAAACAAAACAATATATATGTGATGAGGGCCACAACCAGGTTAAGATGGCGCCTGGCAGTATGCTAGGAGGAGTGGTTTCTGAGCCAATGCCAGCAAGCCATTAAGATGATAAGGATTCCTTAATGACTGACTGCTGTATCTAGTTTATGTTAATTAAGTTAAGCTGTGTGTAATAGGTTGGGTATATGTACCTCTGCAGTCCGGCAGAGAGGTGGTGCCTGCTACCTAGGGTACCTGCTACTTTGAGTTCCCGCTCAGTTCCCGCTGAGTTCACTCGCAATAAAGTAGTTCCCGCTTCAACCTTCAAGTTGCTTGTCATCTCCCAGTTATTTCACCCAGCCGGACAATGGCATATGGTGGCCCATACGGGGAACGCCTAAGGATAAGTGATAAGATAAACTGCTCCCCCCTGAGGACAGTGCGAGAGGATGGGTAACCATTTAAAGACTCTTCTTTTGCTTTTGTTTTAAGTTGCCTGTCCCTGGAGATGGGTGGGACAGAAGAAAAACCGCTCACATCTGAGGAAAAACTATTTGCGTCTAAGGAACAGATAGGGAGATGGACATTGCAGGAGGATAGAAAGGCTGATATAATGAATTTTTTTTCTATCTTTGTTTCATTTTTGTCTCGGTTTTATTTTGCATTATCTTAGTGAGGGGTATCTTTGTCACGAAAAAATGGAATTAAAAATTATTAAGAACCAAACCAAAAGGGCGTTAAGTAAATTACTAGAGGAAGGAGGCATCTCAGTAAAATCAAGAACAGTCAGGGCATACATTAAGACGATACAAAGGTATAGCCCCTGGTTCATTAAAGAGGGGTTGTTAAATATATCACAATGGAACCATCTTGGTGATTTAAAAAGGATAGAAAAGGAAAGCCCAGGAACTCTGTCAGTTGGCACATTACCATTATGGACGATGGTACAATCCTGTTTGCTTAGTCTAGAAGAAGACATCTTAGTCAGTCAGACAAGGGAAAAAAGTTTAGAGGAGAAAGGGCTATTAGGGGAGAAGTTACAACAGGAGGTTGCTACTAACCCCTTTCTATCACCAGAGGGCGTAAGTATTCAACCAACAGCTCCACCTATGGAAACAACATATGCTGGGTGGCCCCCAACCCCCATAATTGATAGATGGGATCCTGAGACAGGACCTCAAAGATTAGCATGCCCTGTATTTCAGGAGGAAGGAGGGCAGGGAATTCACCATTCTTTAGATTTCAAAACAGTGAAGCAGCTGAAAGAGGCTGTAACAACCTATGGTCCTCAAGCACCTTTCACTGTAAGTATGGTCGAATCTATTACCAACTTGAACTTGACACCAGCAGATTGAGCCAGTATGTGTAGAGCTGTGCTAAATGGAGGACAGTTTTTACTGTGGAAGATTGCCAATCAAGAATTTTGTATGGAAACGGCTAGGCGAAATGAAGCAGCCAGTTATCCTCAGAGAAATATAGAGATGCTGTTAGGAGAGGGACCTTATAAGGGCCCCCAACAACAAATTCAATACAATCCTGCCATTTATTCACAAATCGCTTCAGCTGCGGTTAAGGCATAGAAAACTTCACAAGGGCATGGAGATTTGCAAGGTCAACTATCCAAAGTAATACAGGGGACAAATGAGCCTTATACAGAATTTGTAGACAGACTTTTGCAAACAGCTACCAGAGTTTTTGGGGATGCAGAACAAGCAATGCCATTAGTGAAACAGCTAGCCTATGAACAAGCAAATAAATGGTGCAGGGAGGCCATTAGACCATGGAGAAATACAGATTTAAACACATATATTAAACTATGTAGAGACATTAATGAATAGGGGCAAATCGTGGCAGCTACAGTACAACAGGCATTAGGAGCCAGGCCAAAAACATGCTATAATTGTGGACAAACAGGACATTTTAGAAGGAGTTGCCCCATAGGAGGAGGTTTTAACAAAACTAGGTATCAAAGAGGTAGAATACCGGATATTTGCCCACGATGCCAACGAGGGAGACACTGGGCTTCTGAGTGCCATTCTCAGACTACTGCTCCATTGTCAAGAAACGAACAAGGACCAGGTGTTTACCCACGATATCGTGGAAGAAAACATTGGACTCCAATGCCAAAAAACGGACAGCGGGGCCCAATGCTCCAGGGCCTATGACCACAAATATACAGGGCATTGGAGGAACCCAACAATACCATCAGGGTAGTTCCCAGGACACATTATCCATTAGATCCCTTATTAAACAAACCAGAGGGAGCGCAGGGTTGGACATCTGCGCCTCTGCCAGAGCAGTACTAACTCCAGAGATGGGAGTTCAAATCATTCCCACAGGGGTAAAAGGACCTCTTCCCCAAGGAACAGTAGTCTTGTTGTTGGGATGTAGTTCCTCTACTCTAAAAGGACTTATGATAAGTCCTGAGGTAATTGACCCTGATTACGAAGGTGAAATAAAAAGTATAGCCAGTTCTCCTAGGGGTATATCAGTAATTTCACGAGGAGTCAGAATCGCACAATTGTTGATAATACTCAGCCTGCTTGAAAAATTTCCCAGTCGTTCAGTAGAAAGATGTTCCAGGGGATTAGGCTCTACAGGTATAGATTGGGCTATGCTTTCTTTAAATTTAGATTCTCGGCCCATGCTAAAACTAAATATTCAAGGACATGAATTTAATGGGCTACTGGATACAGGTGCAGACCTTAGCATTATCTCCCGCCAAGAATGGCCAAAACACTGGCCATTACAACAAGCCACTCAAACGCTTCGAAGCCTAGGAATAGTGACAAATCCCCATAGAAGTGCGATGGTATTAGATTGGAAAGATCCTGAAGGATGTGAAGGAACTATACAGCCATATGTTCTAGATCATCTTCCTATAAATTTATGGGGACGAGATGTTCTAGGTCAATTAGGGTTAATATTAACAAACAACAACAATTCAAATGTGCCCACTATTATGGCTAGACAAGGTTTTAAAAAAGGAAAAGGATTAGGAGAACAAGAACAAGGTATAGTGGCACCAATTCAAATAGATCAAAAAACAGATAGACATGGATTGGGTTTTCAGAAGGGGTCACTGAGAAAATAAAAATTACTTGGAAATCAGAAAGGCCAGTATGGGTTTCTCAGTGGCCCCTGACTAAAGAAAAGATACAAGCAGCCCATGACCTGGTCAAACAACAATTAGCGGAAGGACATACACAACCTTCTGTATCTCCCCATAATACTCCCATTTTTGTCATCAAAAAAGAAATCTGGCAAATGGAGATTATTGCAAGATTTAAGAGCTATTAATAATGAGATGGTTATCATGGGACCTGCTCAATCGGGGATTCCCCAATTGTCTGCTTTGCCAAAAACCTGGTATGTTTTAGTTATAGATATTAAAGATTGTTTTTTTTCAATTCCAATTCATCCTGAGGATAGTCCACATTTTGCATTTACTGTCCCTGCACTGAATTATGAAGGTCCTGATCAGAGATATGAATGGAAAGTACTCCCTCAAGGGATGGCTAACAGCCCAACTATGTGTCAAATTTATGTTAACAAAGCAATCCAGCCACTTAGAAATCAAAATCCTGAACTACAAATATTTCACTATATGGACGATGTATTATTAGCACACAAAGATAAAAACATATTGTTAGAATGTTATGCCATATTTACAAATTTATTAAAAAATTATAATCTAGAGATAGCAATAGATAAAGTACAATTAAATTATCCAATAAATTATTTAGGAGTTCTACTATCCTAAACCATGGTCCACCAACCAAAAATTCAAATACGAGTAGATCAACTTAAAAAACTTAATGACTTTCAAAAGTTGTTGGGAGACATAAATTGGATAAGGCCTTATCTAGGCATACCAACAGGAGAATTGGGACCCTTATTTGATATTCTAAAAGGTCCATCAGATCCAAATTCACACCGCATGTTAATGCCTGAAGCAAGAAAGACATTAAAACTCATTGAAACATATATGGAAAATATGCATTTGGATAGAACTGATAAAAGTTTGCCTTTATTATTTATTGTACTACCAACAAAAAATATTCCTACAGGAGTATTTTGGCAAGAAGGTCCATTATTATGGATACATTTATCTTATTCTCCTAACACTATTCTTACTAGGTATCCTGAGGCTGTAGGACAATTAATACTCAAAGGAATAAGAGCAGCAAAGGGAGTGTTTGGAATTTCTCCCAATAAAATTATTACTCCATATACTATGAATCAAATTGATGAGTTAGCTAATGAGTTAAATACTTGGGCAATAATCATGTGCAAATCTAATTGTTTATTTGATAATCACTTACCATCTAATCCTTTGTTATCTTTTTGGTCCTCGCATCCTGTAGTTTTTCCAAAAATGACAAGAAAAACACCTATCATGAATGCTCCAAATATATTTACTGATGGGTCAAGTAATGGTACAGCAGCAGTAGTTACCCCTGATCAAGATTTTACATGTTTAGTACCCAAACAATCAGCTCAAAAGGTAGAGCTTAATGCAGTATTACAAGCTTTTGTGATGTATAAAGATTCTATATTTAATTTATTTTCCAATAGTCAATATATAGTTAATGCTATTATATCCCTTGAAGATGCTGGTAGGATTTCCCCTTCCTCTACTATTTTCTCTTTGTTTTCCACTATACAAAGTTTAATTTGGGATAGAAAAGATCCATTCTTTATAGGACATATCAAGGCACATACAGGATTGCCTGGAGCCCTTAGTTTAGGCAATGATTTAGCAGATAAAACTACACATGACATACATATTTTTTTGACATTAGAAGAAGCTACAAATTTTCATAAATCCTTCCATGTCAATGCTAAAACTTTACAAAAACGTTTTAAAATAACCAAGGAAAAAGCAAGACAAATAATAAAACAATGTCAAAATTGTGTGACCTTTTTACCACAAGTTAATCTTGGAATCAATCCTAGAGGACTCATACCTAATCATATTTGGCAGATGGATGTCACACATTTGCCACAATTTGGAAAATTAAAATATTTACATGTTATAGTTGATACTTCTTCCGGATTTTTGATGGGCTCCCTTCATACTGGAGAAAAAACTAAAGATATTATAGCTCATTGTTTACAAAATTTTGCCACTGTGGCATTCCAAAACAGTTAAAAACAGATAATGGCCCTGGCTATACCTCTACTTCTTTTAAGCAATTTTGCTCATCATTTGGCATTACTCACATAACAGGAATCCCGTATAATCCACAGGGACAAGGCATAGTTGAAAGAGCTCACCAAACTATTAAAATGTATTTATTAAAACAAAAAGATGGAATTGGGAAGGGGTATATATCCTCCAAAGATAAACTTAACATAACCCTTTTCACATTAAACCTTTTAAATTTGGATTCATCAGGGCTTAGTGCTGCGGAAAGGCACATGTGTCCAAAAAATGTACATAAGCCTAAGGTACTTTGGAAGGATATTCTAACAGGACAATGGAAAGGTCCTGACCCAGTGATTGTCTGGAGTCGGGGATCTGTTTGTGTGTTTCCACAGGGAAAACAGCAGCCGATTTGGATTCGAGAGAGACTAAAGCGATTTCTACAGACCAAAAAGAAGATGATTTGGCTCAAAGTCCATAACAGCTGATATCCAGAACTCCAGTTTAGCTATCCTTACATCTGCGACAATGGTTCTTCCACACCTGGAGGCTAATGAGTGATGAGCATCATAAGGGCCTTGAGACTTACTTGTGGAAATACCATCAAACTCATATGCAAATTACAAGAAGAAGGATGAGATTGCAGGATCAACTAATAATAAAAAAAAAAAAAAAAGAAGGATGAGCTATCAAAAGAAGAGTCAAACCTGGGTGGTAACTAGGATGCTTTTTTCAATATTTATTTTATTATGTCCTCTCCCATGTCATGTAGTTCTATTTTATTTTTTGAGCTCAGACAGACCTAGGTTAATGTTTTTCTGCAGTTCTATTTTTTGATTAACTGTGGAGTTTTTAAACATTGCAATGGAGATTTTACCTGTGAAAAACTGCAAGGCCTTTACTGTTATGTTGTGTGTGCATACTTGTGTTATGTGTTGTATGTCTGTATGTGCATATGTCCATATATATTATATGAGGAGCGCTCATAAAAAAACGGATCCAAGTATCTTTTTCTAATTCACGTGATTTAAACAGTTTAATTTAAATTAGGTAACAAAAATAGGAGATTAACAGATCTATTTGTTTACTTTCACCTTTCTTTTTCATTATATCTAATTCTGTTCAGAATAATTCTTAGTGCCTGCTGGAATGTTATACAATTTTTTTTTTAGTCATCATTGCCAGAATTCCTATCTTCATCCCAGTGCCGGTGAAGACAAAGGTAGAAGAATTTCCAGTATTACTGAAAAACCAAATGGGACTTCAGAATTACAGCTACCATCATCACAACTGTTGCTGTTTCTGCTGCTGCTACTACAGCTTCTGCAATGGCTGTCACACAAACTGTACAAACTGATGCACTAATATTTACTTCAAGAAGAAATAGACATATTAATGGATTCCCCTGCTTTAAGCTGCTTGTGGAACTTACCTGGACTATGTATCATTTATATGCATTACGAACTGATACAACAAATTGTAATTAGTACCAGGGTATCTTTGCTGATAGTGTCATCCGTGGTACAATTTTTCCAAAAGGAGCCGTCAATTGGCTTGGTATCGTGGCGTTTTGTATCTTCCCCCTTCTGCTTGTAGCAGGTTATCCACAAGTATGGCTAATAATGCTGGGCCGGTAGTCAATGACGGGTAAGATCCAATTGCAATGGTACCAACCTAAGACAGGAGGCTGACGCCTTGAGGTCAGCTCATCCGATGACAGGTAAGGACCATATGTAGTATTGGACAACCTAAGACAGGCACATTCCCTAAGCTACATACTTGTTGTTTATGTTAAACAAAAGGGGGAGATGATGAGGGCCACAATCAAGTTAAGATGGCGCCTGGCAGTATGCTAGGAGGAGTGGTTTCTGAGCCAACACCAGCAAGCAATTAAGATGATAAGGATTCCTTAATGACTGACTGCTGTATCTAGTTTATGTTAATTAAGTTAAGCTGTGTGTAATTAGTTGGGTATATGTACCTCTGCAGTCCAGCAGAGAGGCGGTGCCTGCTACCTGGGGTACCCGCTACTTTGAGTTCCCTCGCAATAAAGTAGTTCCTGCTTCAACCTTCAAGTTGCTTGTCATCTCCCAGTTATTTCGACCAGCCGGACAACGGCATATATGAAGAAGAGGAAATAGCACATACAATACCTCCTTCTGACCCCATCCATTTTACAATATAATACAGGTAGAGTATGAGGAATAGAAAGAGAATATTCATCTCAAAGTAGGAAAGACAGGATAGGCCTTCCAAAAGGAAAATAGGAAAAATAGGTCTGTCAGGCACAGATAGGTGGAAAAAACATTCAAGGCTCTGAAATAGCAATGTGTAAAGGTATAAGGCTTGTTAACAAGTCTTGGAGAACTATCAACAGAGTATGTTAGGGTATGTGAACACAAATTTTGCAAAAGAGGAAATACTATCTATTCACATCTTTGTTCATTTATCAACTATACATTTTAGAGTTTGTTATATCAACTTCCATGTGTTCTCTATATGTTAATATCAAGATAGTTACATTTATGGCAAAAAATTGTTAGGTTTTACTTTTGAGACATGGACTTGCTATGCTACCCTTGCTATGGTCTTGAACTCCTAGCCTCAAGCAATCCTCCAGCCTCAGCCTCTCAAACAAGTAGGACTTCAGGCACATGCAACCATAGCAGACAACATTGTCTTTATTTTTATGTAGCCAAGTATAATAATTTTGTTTGTTTTTGTCCCTTTTTTACTGCTTTTAGCCTAAAATGGATTCACCCCTAGAGATTAATAAGCATTCATTTAAAATTTTTTAAAATGTATATTTCACCTTTCTTTATATTTAATGAAATGTTAGGAATTTTAACAAAGAATAAAACAATCATACTTTTTTTTTCTCACTTAATGAGATAGTTCAGTTGATCTCTTTCAATATGTCTGTTACTTACAAGTGTAAAAGAATCCTTCCTCCAAAGGTTTTTTTTTTTTTTTTTTTTAATTTTTTAGTTGTAGATGGACACAATACCTTTGTTTTATTTATTTTTTATGTGGTGCTGAGGATAGAACCCAGTGCCTCACATGTGCTAGACAAGCACTCTACCACTGAACTACAACCCCAGCCTCTCCTCCAAAGATTTGATATTTTGTTTTCTCTCATTTTTTGTGTGGCTTCACTTTTAATATTTAGCATTTTACTAATCAGGAATTTGTTGTAAATCAATAACTAAATTTTTTCAAAATTACTCAATATTTATCCATTACTTATTAAATAAACCCATACTTATTTTTAAAAACCTAATTAGTTCCTGTAAGATTCTACTTTTCCAAAGCACTTCTTTCCTTTTACAAAGGTGTACTTACTTTCTATAAGAGATCCTCTGAATAATCATCAACTAACAAGAGAAATGACAGCTTTGAATAATATTTTGTATATCAGGGTTGAAAAATTTTCTTAAAATATTTTATAAATATTCTATTCGCTACAGGATAACCCAGTCACTAAATAATGTCTCATGGCTTTAGTTAGGGTTAAGGAAAGATGGTAAATAATTATAAGGAATTGGACTAAATCCTGACTGTGGTTAACGTATACTACCCTTTGTTTAATTTAGT
Organism: Marmota marmota marmota; assembly: GCF_001458135.2. Classification (NCBI taxonomy): domain Eukaryota; kingdom Metazoa; phylum Chordata; class Mammalia; order Rodentia; family Sciuridae; genus Marmota; species Marmota marmota. The sequence goes on along the minus strand of NW_026000076.1, from coordinate 6,897,991 downwards.
ACTAACAATCATATGGAATAAGACTGTGACTCCTAATTTAGATGAGAATGCCAAAGTTTAGACATTAATGACAGACCCAATATCAGACAACTCTACAGGTCCCAAGCTTATGCATTTCCTCCTATACTGCTAGTTCTCCACTGTGGGCAATTTTGCACCATACCTCCCAGGGGACATTTGACAAGATTTGCAGACACTTTTTGATTGTCATTACTGAAGGAGGCAGGTAGGGAAGCTACTAGTATCTCACAGGCAACCTAGGGTTGTTCCAAACATTTTGCAATACACAAGAGAATCCCTCAAAATAGAGAACAATCCTGTTCAAAATGTCAATAATGGTAAAATTCTAAACTATACTGTCTTAGGACCACTTCCCTATTTAATATTTTAATATTTAACACAGATTAATAGTAAATCTTTTTTGTACTGGGCATTGAGCCCAGGGGACACTTTACCACTGAGCTACACATCTCTAGTTCTTTTTATTTTACAACAGAGTCTTGCCAAGTTGCTTAGGATGGCCTCAAACTTGGGATCCTCCTGCTTCAGCCTTCTAAGTCTCTAAGATTACAGCTAATAATAAATCTTGATGAATCCCTTATAGTGTCACCTTGCAAAAATATTAAGTTGTAGTCAGTTTTAAACATTACCTTGTCAAAATCTGAATCTCTGTGATTCTCAAACTGTTAAGACTAAGCTTCGGGCTTGGGATGTGGCTCAAGTGGTAGCGTGCTCGCCTGGCATGCGTGCGGCCCGGGTTCGATCCTCAGCACCACATACAAACAAAGATGTTGTGTCCGCCGAAAACTAAACAATAAATATTAAAACATCTCTCTCTCTACTTTTAAAAAAAAAAAAAAAGGTCATCAGATCATTTAGGAGCTTTTACTTTTTTTTCCTTTNTTTTCTTTTTTTTCTTTTTATTTAATTTATTTATTTTTTTGTGGTGCTAAGGATTGAACCCGATACCTCACACATGCTAGGCAAGTACTCTACCACTGAGCCACAACCCCAGCCCCTCCCCATCTACGATACCATGGGAAACCACTGTAGTCACTCTGTGCTATGTGCAGCACCAACTGCATAGTCATAGCTGTAGCCCTGCTCTTACCTAGCTCTTACCAACCCTTCTGGCTCATCTTGATAACATGGTTAAATCCAACTTTTTGCCTGCTGTTCCTTCACCCACCCATCCAGTCCTAAATGGGTAGCTAATTGTCTCTGCAACAAAACACAATGCACATGTCTCACTTGAATTCCTGATCATCACCTTCAAGAAGGCCATTAATGCTGCCTGGAAACCCCACTCTAGTTTCCTAATCCACTCACTCTACCACTGTTCCAGACGCTGTTGGTTTTTTCACTTGTATCATTAAATTTTTCACGGTTCTCTTGGTGAGCGCCCACAAACCATCTGCTGGTAGAAACTCGCTAGGAACTGATATGAAGCATCATATTTTCTGAGGTCCATTTCCCCGGGTGCTGCCTATTGTCCAGACTATATTCCTCCAATTCCCCACAATCTCTCAAAGGAGCTTTTCTTAAAAAAAAAAAAAAGACTAAGCTTCACTATGTTTGAATCTATCCCATTAACCATTCAGAAGTACATTAAAAATAAACCACTGAGGGGTGGGAATCTCATGAAAATAAAAGGGAGATTAATAGAGAAAAGGAACCAGAGGGAGTGAGGAAGCAGGGAAAGGAGAAAAAAAACAAAAAAAACACCCAATCACTCAGGCATGTATTGACAGTTACAAATTCCCTTCTCCCTCTGCCTCACTGATGGAATGTTGATCCTCACCTCTTTAGCAGGCCACTTCCTCAGTTCCTTAAGTTCCTCAAGATGGGCTCCTTGGGCCTCTTTTCTTCTGCCACTTTTCTGTGGTCTAAGGCAAATACTTCCCCTCCCCTCAATTACCTAATCTTTAAACAAAACAATAACTAAATCTCTTGTTTCTTTACTGAGCTTAAAACCTTACTTTCTAATTGCCTGCTACATCTTAAAACTTCCAAAAGTCAACTCACTTCTTTCAGGAAACTTTCTCCTTTACTTAAGTTACCTTTTTCTGTTCAGGATATCATACCCTGTATTGTCCTTTCAGAGGCTAGAAATGTGTCATCCTTGCTGCCTCAATCTCCCTCACTCCCATAATCACTCAATCCCTTCTATTCTACCTAAAATTTTCTCATAATTACTATATAATGTTAACCAGAGGTAAAGCAGAGTGGTTAAGAGCTCCAAAACCAGAATAGATATGAATCCTAATGTCACAAAAAAGCTGAGTTACTTTGAGGCATGTCATTTGATCTTTCAGTTAATTGTTTCTTTTTTTTTTTTTTTTAATATTTATTTATTTTTTAGTTTTTGGCAGACACAACATCTTTGTTTGTATGTGGTGCTGAGGAAAGAACCCAGGCCACAAGCATGCCAGGAGAGTTCGCTACCGCTTGAGCCACATCCTCAGCCCCCAGTTAATTGTTTCTTATTTATAAAATGAGTATTTTTTTAAGATGAGGGTCTCACTATGTTGCCCAGGTTGCCCTTAAATTTGGCACTCAAGTGATCCTCCTACCTTAGCCTCCCAAGTCTACACATATAAAAAATGAATTTAATAGTAGTACCTATCTTTGGGGATTTATGAAGAAGCTTAATAAATTAATAGATGTCAAGTATATAGATAGCATCTGGAAAATAGCAAGCTTAAATATTAGTTGTTACTGATTTTACTGTTAGCGGCTAAGTTAAGTACTCTCAAAGGTTATCTTCTGAGAATGCAATTGGGAAAAAAAAATCACAAAGATTTAAAACACATGAAGCCCTCTACCACTGAGCCACAACCCCAGCCCTAACTGTTAATAGTTTGAGAAATCATTCTCTACAATGGGAAAGGACCTTGTTTGTGGATCAGGAATATTTTACTTACAATTTGATTTTCTATGCATATCTGACACAAAGGGGAATAGGATGATCACAAAATATGAGTATCTAGTTTGCTTGATATTTATATTTCTCAATGTAAATTAATGATTCAAATGTTACTTTTTGAACACCTAAACCTGTTCCTTTTAAAGTTCTTTATATTTCAGCACTTGCTTAATTTATTCTGCCTCCTGATTGCTAGTTGTTGTTTTTTTGTTTATCTCTTCCAACACGCTGTAAGTACTTTAAAGTATATTAGTATTCCTAGTTCCCTTTTTCCATTTTCTACAGTGAAAATTTAAGTTTGTTATTAAGTTTATTCTTAAATGTTTGATGGACAAAGGGATGAATAATAACATGTGATTATTCTCTTCTCAAGTAGAATCTGAAAAGTGAACACAAAGATTGTACTTACTTTATTCTTTTCATTTTGAATAATTGCTATTAGTTGGTCCGTGTGCCCTTCTTCTATACATCTCTGGCCTGCTAACTGAAACAGGCCAAAATCTTCTTCTTTAAAGTCATGCTCTTCTAGAATTTGCTGAAAAAACAAAATAAACAAAAGAATAAGCATATGCAAATAAAAATTCAGTATGACAACTTCTTAATTTATTTTCTTTCTTTGTAAAAAGGGAAATGTTTAAATCCTAGATAAATTGTTTGAAATTTAGGATTATAATAATTACTAAGTGATTTTGAAATCTACTACATATCAAAGAATCCTATGAAAAGGATCAGCATCAAAATTAAAAAGGTTATTTAGATAAGGATATCATCTGTACAAATAATCCAATCTGCTGTCCTGTCCTCATGCTATTTATTTACCAGCCAAAAAAAAAGCAAGGATTAAAGAAGATAAGTAATCTGAGTAACCACAAGAGTAATTAAAAATGATGTCCTTCCCATATTTTAAAAGAAATTTTACACAAAAGAAAAAAATTACTTACACATCTTTTAATTATGGACTGAAGTTCCTCCACAGCCATTCCTAATTATTATTTCTAGTTTTGATGCTGAAATGAATTAATATAAAAAGTTAACTGATATTGTTTCATTTTGTTCAATTATTAGAAAACATTATAAGGAAAACGTAAAGTTTTACTATTAGTGAATGTTAGTATGTTCACTTAAGAAAGTAATTTTGCTTTGGAAAAAAAAAAAAACAACTCTACTGCATCTTTTTAAGAGCATAGTTTTGAAAGAAAGAACCCTCTGGAGCATTCCCTAGAGGACAGGCAAATATGCTTTTAAAAGGCAAAGTATTTCTTTCCTGAAAAAAAAAAAAAAATTCCACAACTTGGGCCTAAAATGAAAATCGTAATCATTGGGGAAATTTTTATTTTTTAGTGTCCCACGACAAAAACTGGAATTCAATACAAGTCACCCAAAGGGGGCTGAAAGTTCAAACGCCCTCCACCCCATTTCACTGTAGGAGCTGCACTCCCCCAAAGTAAATCACTCCAGTCAGTGAAACCGCCATATCACACCGAGACAAGGCAATTGGCAGTCCTCAGGAGAACACCATCCGGATACCGCCGAACACCGGTTTCTCGAGGCGAGAAGGCTCGGCCCCCAGTCTGCGGCAGTAAGTGCGGCTCTGCGGGTCCTCTAAGGAGGAGAACACCCTAGCGCGCTTGTAGGCGGCATCCAGAGGAAGCCATTTCTCCCGACTCCTGCTGTACTAGGCGTTCTGGTCCCACCACCTCGCGGGGCCTAGTCACTCACCGCACCGCTTCCCCCATCGCTCGCCGCGCACAGCTAGCCAGGACCCCCTTAGACCTCCCGGTGTGGTCACTTACCCGCCGGACCTCGCGGTGCGCTTAAGCAGCAGCCACCACTTTGGACCCCGCAGGCCTCGCTCCGGCCCC